>NW_007754176.1:0-316 GCF_000696425.1 Galeopterus variegatus
TTATGACATCAATGCCATTTTACTCGATTCAATTATAATTTTTGGATTGTCTCATTTCATATATCTACTGTTATGTTAAGGGCAGAAAAACTATTGGAAATATTTTTAAATATTTTTTGTGATGTTGAGCCAATTTCATAGGATCAACTGATAAAACATAATATCTGTCTCATAGTATGAGTATAATACTCAATAAATATTTGGGCCAGTGTGTTAAATAGTAGTATACTATCAGAAAATAATCAGTTGGCTTTATCATGTGGCCAAACGTGGTAATTTGCATATCTATGTTTAAGATTTGGGTCACTAGATTAAT
>NW_007754176.1:845-4236 GCF_000696425.1 Galeopterus variegatus
TCATGTGGCCAAACGTGGTAATTTGCATATCTATGTTTAAGATTTGGGTCACTAGATTAATTATTTGACACTAATGGGAAAGGAAAAGATAGGATAATCACCAACTCATGAGAGCCAGTTGGAAGGGGACACTGTGCTACAACAATCTCAGTCTATTTATGCTGGCTTCATGCTGCCTATTTAAAAGAGCAACCAGCAACCCCCCAACAACTCTAATGCTCATGGGATAGAGGACAATACTTTAACAAAATCTTAAACATTTCTAAAAATCATGAGATGTTATCAATTGTACTGTAGTGTTTTTATCCAAATATGGAAAAAAAAATTCTGAAATGACAATGGAGAACTAATATACTACATAAGGCTGGACCCAGTTGATTAAGGTGATAAGTGAGTCTTTTTAAAAAGTTCATTTTGATTATGTTCCTTAATGAAAAACAAATTAAAAAAAACAAAAACAAAAAATGAAACATTTGAATAGGAGATCCAGGAAATAGTGTATTGCTGATAGAGAAAGAACAGGGATCCAGGATAGTAAGTCCATTTTTGTAAATCTGATGAATAAATGCATATGTCAGCCTTAACAGATTTCCTTAGACTCACTACTGGTCATCGTTGAGATCCATTTTCTATAATCATCATCAATTAAATTTTATTCATACAGTCATACCTCACTTAATGAGGGGGAATAAGTTCTGAAAAATGTGTTCTTAGGTGATTTTGTCACTGTGTAAACATCATAGAGTATACTTACACAGCCTAGATGGTAGAGCCTACTACACACCTAGGCTGTACGGTGAAGCCATTATAATCTTAAGGGGCAACGTGGTATATGTGGTGTGTCATTGACCAAAACCTTATGTGGCCACATGAGTGTACATGTAGATTACAAGTTTATTCTTTTAACAAAAATGGCTCCTTCAGATTTTATAAATAGAAGGTTAAGAAGAATCTCCATTCATGTATCTCAAATTCAGGTTCAGGAGAGAAAGGAACATTGCATTAATATCGACCAAAATTTAGGATTAACTCAGAAATATTCAGTTCTTTAGTGCGACAATTTTACAAAAGTTTTTTTTTCTTTTTTCCTGACAATGGATGTGGTCAGATGTTAATGATAATTGATGCCTTTGCTTCATATTTAACAATGGCTTCATGAAATTAAAGGAAATAGAGATCAGCAATCTTTTTTCCTGACAATGGATGTGGTCAGATGTTAATGATAACTGATGCCTTTGCTTCATATTTAACAATGGCTTCATGAAATTAAAGGAAATAGAGATCAGCAATGCAAGCAGTTATTTGAATAAACAAGTAGTTCATGGAACTATTGAGCCCTTCACTTAAAAATAAACTAGCAGAGAATTTATTTTACTTTCTCAACATTACCTTTGCATTACCCGCTGAATCAGAACACCAAATACATTCTGCAAATTAATAGTATAATCTGTCAGATGAATGAAACAGATGCAATCTTCTCTACTAATGTCTCAAATTAATGTGGTTAATCATTATAGATAACTATTATCAACCTGCTAAGATAACTGTGATTTTTAAGACTGTATTAAAAATCACAATGGTGAAAAGACTAGACTATTTATAATTTATATTCAAATGAAAACACAAATATTAATGAAAGTTAATACTTTTAAAATTAAGTGAAACACTATGTTACCAATGGCTGTAAAGAGTGATCGGGCCTGCACTAATCATTTATGCACAAAATACCTCCACAGAATGAAATGATTGGAACTGATGGTTTCCTAAAATTGATGCTGTTATGTATAGTAAGTTTGGGATCTTACTATTCAGATTATGTCTGGTATCATCTATTTATATGATGTCTTCTTTTTTGTTCTTATTTTTATCAAATTCCTAAAACTAGTTCTGGGCCTGTTTTCTGATACTTGTGGGGTAAAAAGTGGTGATTTTTATTTCTGAATGAAATGGCTCCTTTTGATCCAGAAACAACAACAGCAAACAACATTGAGTTTGTGAAGTAGGTAATGGATATAAATTAAATGAATAAAATTCACAACCTATAGTGAAAGAGCATAAAATTTGTAGCCAGACAGACCTTCTAACTCTGCCACCTGCTGTCTAGGGGACTTCATGAATTTTACTCAGTTCTCTAAGAGCACAGAAATTATACAGAAAAAAGAGTAATCGAATTTGTACTGAAAGGTGTTGGAGGGTAAAAGGAAACATAATTGAGGAGTTAATATTAAGCAGGATTTACTATGTGTCACATCATGTGCATTTTGGGGAATTATCTTATTAAATTCTAAAAAATGAAATTATGAGATAATCTCTGAAAGAAAAGTGTGTGTAAAAGGAAATTTAAAAGAACACATACTGTTTTTATGGAATTACAATTAATTTTTAAAAATCAATATGGCTGGGATATAGACTAGAAGATGGAAAGAAAAAATATTTTTAAATGAGGCCATAGAAGATGAGAGGAGCCAGGTCACCCTGAAAGAAAACCCAAGGAGTGTGAACATTATTAGTTGAAAAGGATAATGTTAAAATATTTCCCGTTCTTTAATTTAGCATGTTCTGTGTAAAGACCCTTTCTCTAAACACAGAAGAGATTAATTCTTCTAAATAGGCTGATGTGTTAAAACACTTGACTTATATCGTGAAGTCACTCCGAAAATTACAGAGCTAGATACTGTGCCATTTCTCAAAGTTGCAACTTTTATTTTTCTGCTGTATATTCCAGGGAGTCTCCTAAAAGAATGCTTTCTTGGAAAACATCCAACTGATTTCCTGTCTGAAATAGTATCTCCATCTTCACTGGATTACTCATTTTTGCTCTCAATTATGAGTGGATTGCATCTTCATCTAAGGTATTAGTGGCAAAACTAAATGTCTGATATGGTGGATGTGCTCCTCCCTACTTGAAGCAACTTCTTGACTTGGCTTCCAGAGGACTACATGCTTGGTCCTCCTCTGACTTTATCGGCTGCCTCAGCCTCCTTTGCTGAATATGCTTTGTCTTTCCAACCTTTGAACATTGGAAGTCTTCAAGACTCCAGCGCATTTCCTCTTCTGCTCTTTCAGCTCACAACTAGGGGATCTTATCCAAATTGATACCACTAGCCTCAGCCTCTCTCCTGATCTCCAAACTCATTTATTCAACTGCCTGTTTAATGTCTTCACTTGAATATCCAGTAGATGCCACAAACCTAAGAGGTCCAAAAAAGAACTCATTTTTTTTCATTTCCTGTGTCTCCAAACATGCTCCTTCCCCACTCTCCTTTAGTTCATAAATGAAACTAACCATTGTTTAAAAAATGACTACTTTTTTCAGTCATATTTCACAATATCTCATGCATATTTCTTTGAATATATATTGTAAATCTAATCATTTCTTTCACTACCATCC
>NW_007754176.1:7242-8137 GCF_000696425.1 Galeopterus variegatus
AGTAGGAAACAGTAAATTGAAAAAGAATATTAGTATTATAACATATATGTAAGTTATAAAAATTTGCAAATGTTACTCTGTTGCTTAGGAATACTCACACAGATTAATATATGCTTATTATACACGTCAATATTGAATGTAATTATTTTATGTAAATATGTGTAAAGAAATTTAAGGATGGCATCAATGTCAACATTAATCTAATAGGGGCATGGAGGGAGCTGAGGAGAGAGTGAAAAAGGATGAGTGAAAGAATGCAAGAAACTTCAAGATACACTGGTAATATTTTATTTCTTTTGCTAAGTATGGGCATATAGTTACAAATTTTATAATTTTTAATCTTATATATTTTCAAATATTCAACATATTAAAGTTAATTTTTAAGAAAGCAATAAATGACTGTTTTGAAAATGTAAAATAAATGTGTGTCAACAATTTTATTCAGCTCATTAGTTAATGAGACAACAAGGAAGATGCTGTGATTGGTTGAAAGAGCATTTATGAAGTATTTGAGAAGCTAGGGTTTTTAAAAGTAAGATTTTTGAATTAGATACAAAACTGGTCTAACTCCATACTTTTGTGATGTCTGTTACACTGCAGAAAAACTGTCTGGTGTACTGTCCCCTCAAATTCCTAACTGTCTTAGTAGCCCTGAACTCAGCTATTTGCCCCATAGCGAAGATGCTGCTGTCAGCTCGGCACCTGCACTCCCTGCCTGGCCTTGTTTCCTTGTGCTGGAAATTGGCAAAGACCCAAAAGGAAAAAAGTGGCAGTGGAAGTCCGTCTCTCCTCAGTGTATTTCTTTTTTCTCCAGAACCTTAGCTCCAAGTCTTAGCTGTTCACTCTTCAAATATCCTCAAAGAGCTGTTGTGGCTTTTCACTTTTCTTCTCTCCC
>NW_007754177.1:0-8136 GCF_000696425.1 Galeopterus variegatus
GTTTCAACCTCCATCATGTCTTACAGAGCCTCTGCTCTGCATTCCACCAATCATCCTCCAAATTGCTTTCAAAATGATTCTTATGTTAGAAATTTGGCCATACCATTCTGCTACTCAAAGTCTATGAAGTATTAGTAGCTGTGTTTTGTTCACTTTCGTTAGAATAGCCCTGAATAACATGGCAGCCAACTACCTCTCCAGCTTCATGGTTTGTCATGTTCCAGACTAACCAAAATGCTTCTTTGTCTCCATGCCTTTGAATATTCTGTTCCTTCTACCTGAATGTCCTTTTGCTCCTACAATCCTCCAAACATCCAGCCAACAATTATTCAGGCTAAATTCCACTTATCTATGTGACTCAACTCAGGTGACAGTTCCTTTAGAATGTCTTATCTGCCTTCTTAGTTGGATCACGTGTCCCTTCACTGTACTTTGGAAACATACAGTGCTTGTCTCAGTCATTTCACATCTTCCCTTATTCCACTCATCTACGTACTTCACCTCCCCTGCTGGACCAACAGACCCTCACTGGCAATGACTGTGTGTTTCATGTTGCCATCCCTGAAACCCAATGGATAGTAGTCACAGTGCATGAAAAGGATGTATTTCTGAAGACCTGGCGTAACTCAAAACTGGCACAATAATAAAACTAGTCTTAACAAAGGATGGCAGGTATTTTTGTTTCTAGTTAAAGTGGAGCCACGACATAGCAATAGCATAAACATATTTTACCAACCCCTTCACTTGCCATCTTTGTAAATATTTTTAATATTTAATATTTTGATGAATTTTTAACAGGAGAGTTTCTATAATTTCAATTATGCATAAAGAGAAATTTTAATATGTATATCGCATTATTTCAAATTCATATCATTCACAACAAATGTAATGCCCATGTCTAGCACCTTATTTATAGTACTTAATGCAGATTTTCTTTCTAACCAGTCTTCCCCATGCCTATCCTTGTATCTTGTTTACTTTTTTCATCATTTTCATGTTCATTACCATAGTCATGACCGGTATGATCTCCTGGGATCTCAGGTAAACAGAAGCTGTATCTTTTCTCTCCTGTCTTCCAAGTTATTACAATTTTTCCAAAAACTCTGTGTGCAGAAGTGCAAGCAAAAACACTCTATATTTTATATTTTTAAGAAACAGTATACTTTGCTGTCACTTATTCTTCATGGTATAGTTTGGAATAATCATCATGTTTTTAAATTCCATAATGAGCCTGGTATATCTGATACCAGATAGAATATGAAATATAATCTCAGTCAGTGAGGTCACATTGTTAAGTAATCTAATCCAGATAAAGCCATATCTAAAAAGTAGGTTTAAAGAGCTTTCAGATTCCTACAATTATTTGCATTAGTTTTACTAGTTGTAGGGTCTACAGTTATTATAATGTGTTGTAGTGATGCTGATAACTTTAAGAATAATAATAAACTTTTATCATCAAGAACCTAAAAATGTATAGATTTCTCTAGCCTAGGCATAAAAAATTTTATTTGCATTATTGCCTCTTAAAAAACGAAGGATTCTGTTTTAGCTTTACTGGCTGTCTGGCAGAGCACCACTATAAAAATTGAAACAAAGAGAAAAAGGGTTTTCTGTGTTTTTTTATTTTATTTTTTTACTTTTTTAGCATATAGATTACTATTAATTACCATGTAATGAGCTGAAAATTCCTTCCAAGGAACTGTGGTTTGTGGATCCTTTAATGAGTATTTTCTTCCCACAGGGTGAAATAAAATTTTTAAAGTGTTAGGGATTTGCACTTGGAAAACATCTCTAAGCTATTTATACAAGCAAGTCAATAAGAAAAGCACATTTTCCATTTATAGCCTTTGTAGTGCATTTATGGACCTGACGTTCCTGGCGGTACATTGCTGCTCGTGGTAGCTCTGAGTGTGGCGGTGGGCGGACGTCAGTGCAGCAGGATGAGACCAGCATTCTCTACCGTCCAGACCCAAGCCTCTTAGGCCAGCCTGGGGCTGGCAGTTGCCTAATCTATGTTAACAGTTCTCAGTTCCCATTTAACTTTCCAAAGTGAAAGAAACCACAGAAGTGCACTTCTTGCTCTCACCTCCAAAAGGGATTGGGTCTATGACAGGCACCCCAACCAATGAGGCACACCAGTGACAAGAGGACACCAATGATTTAGTTTTTGGTCTTGTCCCAGTTGAAATGATTTTGGACAGTTTGCCACCACTTCCTTCTCTAAGAATACTTTCGAGGAGGAGGAATCTAAACATAAATAGGCACAATCAAAACAGGGCTGCTGCAGAGGACATGAAAATGCACCACGACCAGTTCTCTTGCTATGAGAAGTGTGACTGGTGAAGGGCCCCAGGTCCTGTGCTCTGAATCTACCATCATGATCACTGCTCCCCACCAAAGACCAGGACACATGGCAGGCCCATGCCTGCCAGGGATACTGGAAAAGACCCAAGCCTGAGAGATGCAGGGCTCCTCAGATGGGCAGCTTGGGCTTGAGGACTCCCATCGGCCTAGCCAAACCCTTCCTGGAACTGCACTGCAGACCGAGACTCTGCCTGTCTACCTTTCTTTCTTCTCTCTCTCCTTTCCAGGACTCTCTGCACCATCTCTGGCTCCCTGCCCTCTTCTCTTCACAGATTTTTCCTTCCAGTAAGTCTCTTTCATGTCTAATCCTGTCTTGATATCTGTTTTTGTGATAACTCAGAAGGATGCAGCTATTGTACCAGAGGGGATTATGCTACCTGGAATATATTAGAAAACCCAAAAGTACATTGTCTTATTAACCGTTGAGTTCCATTTATTTCTCAAATTCAGAGCTAGAAAGTCCAATACTGGTGTAACTGAGAAGTCTTCTATCTTTTTGCTCCTGCATCCTGATACAGCTTTCATCCTCAAGGTCACCTCATGGTACAAAATGGCTGCAACTGCTCCAATCATTCCATCTGCTCCAAACAGCAAGAAAGAGTAATGGCAGAGGATTGAATGGTGCTCCTCCTAATCAAACTCCCTTTAAGAGCCTTCTTAAAAGTTCTACACAACTCCCCCTGCTGTTTTCTTGGCTAGACGTAATCACATGGGCATACCTTGCTGCAAGGGGGCTATGAAAGTAGCATTTTAGCTGGGAACATTGACATCTGGAATAGCATTGCTGTTTTGCTACTAAAGAAAAATTAAAGTATGGCTATTAGGTAACAACTCTCAGTCTCCTCCATACTGCTTTCCTTCTCCATTTCTTGTAGACATCAAGAAACAGGATGATGTCTGGCTCTCTGAGAGACAGTGTCCTGACTATGGCCACATTTGCCTTTGTCAGGGAAGCATGAGCATGACCTTGTGATCCCTTCCATAGTTTTTCAAAGCCCTGGTCTCAGGATTCCAGGGTGTAAACGAGCATCTTTAATTATCCATACTACACAGACACAGTATAAATTCTACGTCTTCAAAATTACAGTGTACTGGTTAAAAACAAATGGGCTTGGATGTCAGGAAGAATTAGAACCAAATCCCAGCTCTTTTGTTCACTAACAGTGTGAACTAGTGATCAACCAATAAGCTTTTCTGCCACGTAGTATGTGCTTAATGAATACTAGTTGGCTGTTGGTTTAATACTTTTACATGCAGTAAAGACTGAACTCTTAAAATCAGGGTGAAGCATAAAAAACTACCCTAAAATCTCCTTGACTTGTAAATTAGCTCATCCTAAACTCTATGGTCCAAAACACTAAACCTGCCTTTTTTATGGTTTTTTTTTTTTTTTTTGAGGTATCTATCCTGATACCTCTATTTTGAATATTTCCATTCTTCTTTATTTTTTCTAGGTTTGTTCTACCACTCTTTCCCTGTGTTTTTGTTTCTCTGAGCCTTTTTTCTGCATTTTACTCTTTTCTTTTCTAGATTCCCTGACTTTCTACGATGTTCATTAGATCCCCTTTCTAACCTCCATGAACACTGCCATGCATTTTTGGATTCCTTCCAGCACTCAACATCTGGCATCATAATGTGGTAGCACAGAACGAAATGGCCTCCAGGCCTTCCTGCAATCTACAGCGTTAGAACTGTCAAGCTAGGGCTAGGGTCTGGAGCTCACAGACCCCTCGAGCCCATTCACAAACCCTTCACATGCAGGTCTCTGAGCTAGGTAACCAGCAAAAAGGTCTTTGGAGCCTTGGTTGAAGTAGGAATAGTCTTTATTCAGCACGCACACATCTAGGAGCTAGGCAGTACAAAGAGAAACTCCGAAACTCATCTGCTACTGGCAGGGTCCAAAGAAAAACCTGAAAACTGCACAGCTGCCAGCAGAGTAAACATGCTCTATTGTGAGACATGAGCTCTCTGCCGCCAGCCTGCTTCACAAAACTGCAGAACACACAAAAGCAATTAAATAGAAAGATACATGGATGTACATGCACACTAACTCCACCCACACAACTTTGTTTACAAGAAATGTCTACGGAGCCTGACTAAATTATTCTCTTTTCCCCACAAGAACCACCAGCAAATGGCATTTAGTAAGCATCTATTCCCTACATATTTTTAATCATTTCAACACTCTGAGACCAGAATGCATGTTTTCAACCAATTTATTCAAATGATGTAAATACACAGCAATGCTTAGCTAACTTGGACTTAAATTCTAGATCAGTTAATGAAGGCATTAGAAAATCCTCTCATCTAAGCAGCAAAGGTTTCTTACAAAATCACATAGGATAATCTTAGTAATCTCTAAGCTTACAGATGGAATTTTTACTACATTGCATAATGTAATGAAATATCACTCAAAATACTGTGTTCATTTCAATATCTATGGCTAAATTATTTTTTTAACTTGTTTATAAATACTTATTTTATCTTTCCATACTGCTAAATCCTGCTGATAATCACTCTCCCACATGCCAGAATTTATCAATTCAAAGAAGAGTGTTTTTTTTCCCCTTTAGATACCTCTTAAAGAAATTATATTGGAAATGGACAACAGAGTATTATAGATTTTGGTTACATGCAAAGTTGAAATTGTTTTTCACCCAGAGATAGTGCTCTAGGATCCTATACTTCTTATCTATGTAGACTATGAGAAATTGCTTCTCTTTCAGGACTCAGTTACCTCATTTGTCAACAGGAGGTAATCATACCTCTCTGGAGGATTGTTGTAAAGACCAGAGACAATGGATATGAAGCTCTAAGCTCCGAGCCTCCTACTTAATAGGCACTTAATAAAAGGAGGCAATGATGGTGGGGATGATGATGATGAAGACGACAGTGGTAATTAGAAGGAGGATGTGAAAGTGGAAGAGATGAGGGGAGTTGAGAAGAAAAGAGTGTATTCATTTAACTATTGCTACAGTAACAAATTGCCACAGACTAGCAGTCAGAAGTTTGTGGACTCGGTTGGTTTCTCTGCTTCGAGTGCCACAAGACCTAAATCAAGGTGTTAGCAGGATTGGGTTCTTTCGGGAAGCTCTAGGGGAAAATCCTTTTCCTTGACTTCTCTAGCTTCTAGAGGCTATGTCCTCGGCTCCTGGCTTCCTTCCTTCGGCTCATCCTCACAGCCAGCAATGGTGTGACAAGTCCTGGGGCTTTGGATGTCTCCTCCTCTTCTTCTGTCTCACCTCTCTGACATACTGCTCTTCCCTTCCTGTCCACTTTTAAAGTTTTTACACTGAGCTCACTCAAAAATCTCCCCGTACTAAGGTCCACAATTTTAATTCCACCTGTAAAGCTTCTTTTGCCATGTAACGTAACATGTTCACAAGTTCCAGAGTTTGGAGTGTGGACATCTTTGTTGGCCATTGTTCTGCCTACCCAGAGGGAAAGAAAAATGTCAGTCATAATAGGAATAATTCATAAACTTAAACATTAGATTCTAAAGGATTCAGCCTTTCTCAGTGTTCAAAGTGACATAAAAGCTTACATGTTGTATTAGTCCATTTCTGTTGCTTGTAACAAAATGCATGGAACTGGATAATCTGTAAGAAAAGAAATTTATTGCTTACAGTTTCTGAGGCTGTAAAATCTAAAGTTCAAGGAACACATCTGGTGGTGGTCTTGGTGCTGGTGACAGTGACCCAGGGGTCTCACACTGCCCCCAGAACCATGCCCCTGACCACCAGTATTAATCCATTCACTACAGCATGGTTCTACAATCTAATCACCTCTTCAAGACCCCACCTCTCAATTATAATAATAGGATTTCTCACCCTCCGCAGTTACAGTGGGAATTAAGTTTTGGGGGGACATTCAACTCAAGCCACACGATAAAGTTGACTTGGTGTAGTGGAAAGGCACTGACCACAGTTCCATCTCTATAACCCAGATCAGGCATTAAATGCTTTTAGATTTCTGGTTGCTCATCTCTAAAACAAGAAAATTAATTTAATGATATAAAGTTATTTCTAGTCACGAAATTCTACCATTCAGTAAGAATAAACTTAACAGCCAAGAAAAAAATCTCATCAATCCTTCCATGAATTAGAATGACATCATTTCACCAAAACTAAAGACAAACTTGGAATTGCACCTTATGGTCCATGACCCATGTGGGGAATTATAATGAGAATGAAGCCCTGGTTTATTTTTTAATGGATTGGAATCCCATTGAAAGATAAGCATGCATTGTCAGTTTCTCAGCATGGACTTCTCCTACTGTGAGCAGTCCCCTTCTTGAAAAAACAGAAAAACCGAGCAAGCATGATATAGAGCTAAGCCTGAGAAGACTACAGCTATTATATGCACAAATCTATTACTTCTAGGCACAGGAATGCATTAACATCTGTAAAAATATGAACGTTGTTCCTCTTAAGCACTTCCTGAGTGTAAAAGTGTCCCATGTGGGGGATGAATTTTTAGATTTTGTCCACTGTTTTAAAATTTCTCATTCTCTTAGATGTTTCCTGAAGCTAGATTTTTGCATAGGGGTTTCCAGTAGTAAATGTAATATAAAGATTTTGGTTTATTTACAGCAGTTCAACCACTGTTTTTCAATCAACTATGCTTCTTAATGGTGTTTTAAAAATAATATTTATCATCAACTAATTTAGAGTGAGTTCTTCCCTTTCCTGTGCCCCATGCCATCATGAGAAGTGAACCCATCTTGTAAACTGCCATGTAACAGAAAATGATTTCATTCATCATCTTTAATTAGGCACATCCTTACTTAAGATCTCACCAACATTCACTAATCATCTTATCACTGCTCTGCAAGAGGATAGACATTCGAGATACAAAGATGACTGGCATGTAAATATTCATTTCAATAATCTCAAAGTCTCTTAGGAAGAAAGACAAGTAAAGCTAAATAAGTAAAAAAAAAATAGTAATTATCATTTTAATGCAAGAGATAGCTGCCACCATAATCACATCTACATAGTACAGAGACAGCACAGTGAGGAGAGTCAGGAAAATGGAGAGGTGTCAGGGAAGCATCAAAGAAGTAGTCAAATAAACCTGGGTTTTCTTTTGCCAGGCACACAAAGTAGAGAAGAAGATTCTATGTAAAATTAACAATATGTGCACAAAGGAGAGAAAGAGCATGCATGTGTTTAAAATCTCTTCTCAGTGAAATGCCAGAGTACATTAATTTACTCTTTACATTTTTTGACATTCACAAGAAGTTCTGTTTCAGTGTATGCAATTTGCTAGAGTTGAAAGTTACATCTACTGGTGCAAATTCCAAAAACAGAGACCAAGCTTTGGAAAATGGTAAACTGCATGGTGGAGGAGTAAAGATTTTACATTAAAATCTTAGGCTATATGAAAGAAAAGTATAAAAATGTGTAGGTACTTAAGTCCGGTGGCTTGTGATGTAAGGAGACAGCTGTGCAAAACAAACTGGTAAGACGAAGGCCGGGGAGGTTGGAAGTAGCATGAGGAATGAAGAATGGGTGATGGGAGAGATGTATGGACCACTACAGAATCATAGAGTCTGAAAACAATTCAACATCCAGAGAGAGGACTAGACTCAGGAAAAAAATATATATACCTATATATATATATGTCTTAATATATGTATTATTTGCAAAAGAAAAATTTGTAATCATCTCATTAAAGCTGTTAAGAAAGAAACATCTTTTTAAGTTTCTAATGAAGAAAGGATGACAGGTAGAGCAGTCCCCATCACTAATAATCCAAGTTATAGCATCG
>NW_007754178.1:0-1738 GCF_000696425.1 Galeopterus variegatus
AGAATCTACAGAGATTTTCCATTACTCTTACCTCCAAATATGCACAGTATGCCTCACTATATCAATCTCATATCACTATGGTACATTTGTCAATATTGATTAACCTACATCAATACATTATTATTACCCAAAGCCCATAGTTAACATTAGTCTTCACTGTATACATTCTGTGGGTCTTGACAAATGTTTAATGGCATGTACCCAACATTACAGTATCATACAGACAAGTTTCACTGCCTTAAAAGACCTCTGCCCCACCTATCCATTCCTTCTTCCCCTAACTCCTGACGGTTATTCATCTTTTTATTGTTTCCATAGTCTTGCCTTTTTCAGAGTGGCATGTTGGAATCATACAGTACGTAGACTTTCATATTCACTTCTTTTAATATGCAGTTATGTTTACTCCATGTCTTTTCATGGCTTAATAGCTCATTTCTTTATAGCACTGAATAATATTCTGTTGTATGTATATATTACAGTTTGTCTGTTGATATCAATTCAAATCAAAATTTCAGCAATTCCAATCAAAATACCAGCAAGTTGTGGATTACTGACAAATTGATTCTAAAATTCACATGGAAAGGCAAAATGCCAGTATTTGCCAACAAAATATTGAAGAACAAAACCAGAGAACTGAAATTACCTGAATTGAAGACATACTATAAAACTACAGTAATCAAGACAATGTAATATTGTAAAATAATAGACAAATAGATAAAAATAGAAAGCCCAAAAATAGGCCTACATAGATACTCCACAGTAAACTTATCTATTCACCTACTAAAGAACATATTGATTGCTTCTAAGTTTTGCCAGTTGTCAATAAAGCTGTTATTAACATTCATGTGCAGGTTTTTGTATTTACATTTTTTTGAGTGTGACCGGTAAGGGGATCACAACACTCCGCATGGTGTTGTCCACACCGCGCTCAGCCAGTGCACGCACTGGCCATCCTTATATAGGATCCAAACCCACGGTGGAAGCGCCGCTGAGCTCCTAGTGCTTCATTCTCCCGAGTGAGCCACGGGGTCGGCCCTGTATTTACATGTTTTTAACTTATTGGGTAAATACCAAAAGGTACAATTGCTGAATCATATGGTAAAAGTAGGTTTAGTTTTTATAAAAACTGCCAAACTGTCTTCCAAATTGGCTGCACAATTTGGCATTGCCACCAGCAATGAATGAAAGTTCCTGTGGCTCCATATTCTCGCTTGCATTTGCATTATTTTGAATATGTGTACTTGTATCTCATTGTTACTTTAATTTTCCATTCCCTTATGACATTGAACATATTTTTATATGCTTATTTCCCATCTTTATATCTTTTTTGGTGAGGTTTATTTTAGTTTTTTTGCCCATTTTTTAAAATCATGTTTTTCACTTTCTTATTGTTTTGAAAGTTTTTTGTATATTTTGGATAACAATCCTTTATTAGATATGTCTTATCAAAATATTTTCTCTCGGTCTATGGCTTGTTTTCTCATATTCTTCACAGTCTATTTTGCAGAGTAGAAGTTTTTAATTTTAATGAAGTACAGCTATCAATTCTTTCTCTCATGGAATATACATTTGATATTATGTGTAAAAAGTCATCCAGGGGGCCGGCCCGGTGGCGCACTGGAGAGTGTGCTGCAGCGCTCCCGCCGAGGGTTCGGATCCCATGTGGAGACCGATTCTCGCTCACTGGTTGAGCGTGGTGCGGGCGCGACACTGAGGGTTGCGATCCCGTTACCGGTCA
>NW_007754178.1:2589-4109 GCF_000696425.1 Galeopterus variegatus
TAATTATGTCTCTGATCCACTTTGAGTTATTTTTTTTGTGAAGGGTTTAAAGTCTGTGTCTATATATTTTTTTTATTCAAGTGTCTAATTGTTCAATCATCATTTGTTAAAAAGCCTACATTTGTTCCACTATGTTGTCTTTGCTATTTTGTCAAAGATCCATTGACTATGTTTATCTGGGTTTACTTATGGGCTTTCTATTCCATTTATTTATTCTTTCAGCAATACCACATTGTCTTTCACATTTCACTTTGCCTTTGCTTAGGTGTATAGGAAAATAATTGACTTTAATATATTAATCTGTATCCTGCAACTTTGTTATCATCACTTATTAATTCTAGTGCCTTATTTTTTGTGATTCCTTTGGATTTTCTGTGTGGAAAATTATGTAATCTGTGAACAAAGATAAGTTGTATGTCTCCCTTCCAAATCAGTCCACCTTTCCCCCAATTTTTTTGTCTTATTTTATTAGCCAGGATTTCAGTATTATACTGAAAAGGAGTGGTGAGAGGGAGCATATCACATTTGCCTTGTTCTTGACATTAGCATGAAAACTACTTTCTCTCAATTAAGTATGACGTTAGCTGTAAGTTTTCTGTAGATGTTCTTTATCAACTTGAGGATATTCTCTTCTATTCCTAGTTTGCTGAGAGTTTTTATTATGAAAGGGTGTTGAAATTGTCAGAATATGTAGTTTTACTAAGTAGACTTCCCATGTGATTAAAAAGCAAGTGATCCAGGGAACAAATTTTGGTACATAACAGTTTAGACTTTGTTAAAGAAAGTACACAATCTATTACAAACTTGCTTCAGTAGTATCTACATCTATTATCAAAAAATTGTAATTTTCAAACTAATTCACACAACTGTGTACAGCTTGAAAGAGAATTATTTGCTTACACTCAGAGATTAAATATCATATGAGAGCCAACACTTTATTATTTTTAAAAATAAACCTTAAACACTGAAACAGTAAAAAAATGTAAGAGGTAAGGATAAAGATAATTTATACTGAGTCATTAGTTTAATTAGAAATCAATAGAAAACATTTCCCCTCAGAACACAAAAATGTAAATGAGAAGTGAAAAGAATTATTTTTGGCTCTTCAGTCTTTTAAGCACATAATTTGGATTTACATTTTTAATCCAAACTAAGAATAAATCTTCCATGACAGTTCTTAAATATTTACAATTATTGTCAGTCAAATATATTTAGTCTTAATCTTGCTTTTTAATATTCTCATTGTTATTTTTTAATGATTTAGTATATTATGCTCTGGATTATATAATAACTATTTAACTTACCATTCCTTTTAGCATTTTACATTTTATTATATGGATTTTAAATTCATACAATTTGTTTTCTTATAATTTTATTTAGAAACTGATATTTTATTCTTAAACATTTATTTGTTGAATATTCTCAATAGTTTTTAATAATGACTGTTCTTTAAGAAAAATAAAAAATAGTGTTTAAAATGTATTCCATTTACTAGTATTTACTTTTATATATATATATAT
>NW_007754178.1:5068-8136 GCF_000696425.1 Galeopterus variegatus
AACAGGTCTGTATGTGGGATCCGAACCCTCGGCGGGAGCGCTGCCGCACTCCCAAGCCGCGCACTGTAGCAGTGCGCCACCGGGCCGGCCCGTACTTTTATATTTTTATTATATCATTAAAATTTGTTTTATTGACATAAAATTTACTTAACATAAAAGGTTTAAAGTATTATATTCCCAATATTGTGTGATTACCAGATCTATCTAGCTTCAAAACATTTTCATTACCCCAAAAGAAAACTCCATATCACTAAGCAGCCATTCCTTGTACTCATCTCCCCTGACTCCTGTTAATTACCAAACTACTTTCTATCTCTATGGATTTATCTATTCTGACTATTTTATGTAAATGGCATCATACAATATGTGATCTTTTGTGTCTGGCTTCTTTCACTTGGCATAATGTTTTTCAAGGTTCATCTATTTTTGTAGCATGTATCTGTACTTCATTCCTTTACATGGCTGAATAATATTAATTTTATGTGTAGGCCACAATTTGTTTATCCATTCATCCATTGATGGACATTTGGGTTGTTTCCACCTTTAGCTACTTTCAATAGTGCTATGAAAGTTCTTGTATAAGCATTTGCTTGAGTACCTGTTTTCAATTATCTTGAATATATATCCAGGAGTGAAATTGCTGGATTGTATGGTAATTACAGGTTTAACTTACCTTAGTAACTGGTGAACAGTTTTGTACAGTAGTTGAATCATTTTAAATTCCTACTAGCAGTGTATGAGTCCTCCAATTTCTTCTTATCTTCACTAACACTTATTTTCCTTTTTAAATTATTATCGTAACCATCCTCCTTAGTATGAAGTGGGATCTCATTGTGGTCATTCAATAATGTTTCCATTGTTAATATTTATAATTTTTATATTCTGTTTAAATATAAGCTAATTTTCAAGTCTTATATTTTAATCTTTATTGAATTCACTGTTTATGGAATATATCAGCTTTCCCATTCCTAATCAATTCATTTTTTTCTTTTCTTAGACTGACTTACTGATATTTCTCCAGTTGTCTCTCATTCATTATTCTCTCTTTCTTCTTCAGTAATAGAGCCCATATTTTCAGCAGTATATATTTTCTATGCTTCCTTGTAAGTTTGCATAGCCATGTGACTAAATTTTACTCAATAGGAAGCAAAGCAAACAGAAGTTTTATGTGGAATTTCTAGGAAGTCTCCTTAAAATTGAGAATGAATTTCCACTTCTGGCTGTGCTGCAGTATTGAAAAGGAGACAAAATCTTTCTCCAAGACAAAAAAAAAAAAAAAAAAATGCCCAATTACATATGAAATAAAAATCTGTTTTAACATATTACAGAGATCCTGAAACAAGAACTATGGGGCAAAAATTTAACAGAGGACCACTTAGGTATGTTAGCCCATTTTTTGCAAATTGTTTCATCAGTGCATTAGCCAATCCGCACAAAGATTTATTTCTTACACAAGTTCGGGGAGTAGCTATTCCACGGTTCTTGTGGGCTTCCCCTCCCACCCCACGAGGGTAACTTAGAAAAGGAGATTAATGGTATGAAATAGACCTCCGTTTACTGTAGTCAGTATCAGAGCTGCAACTTTGTATCAATTCCTTCCCTCCTTTACTATCCATTCTAAAAACCCTCCAAATATCAGCTTTCACCTAAACTGATCTTGTTATCTTATATTGTGATGTGATTCAAACCTTCATGCCTGTTGCTGCACATATCCATTCATATTTATAAGGAAATACTGCTAATCCCAATGTTGCTGCACATATCCATGCATATTTATAAGGAAACACTGCTAATCCCAATGTTGCTGCACATATCCATTCACGTTTATAAGGTGGTAAGCAAAAACCCAAGAAGATTCCCTAGTCTCCACATATTTCTTACTGCACTCATGATCTGAAAGCAGCTCTGCTCACTGAGATCCTGTTCAGAGAGTCAATTGCCCTGGTGGCAATGGTACTTCTTCTTTGCACCTGCTGGTTCGTAGATAAGAATTCCAGTTTACTGGTGGGAACTATAGCTTTTGGTTCAATGGAACTATGTGTCTCTGGTAAGAGTTCACCCCCTTATCAATATCAGGACCTCCAGCGATGTGGAGCCCTGGTTTTGGGAATAGATAAGATATGCAAAGTCCCCATTGGATCATGGGGAAGAATGGTAGGTGGGAGCACTCTTGCTTCTACTTTATGGTCTTGGACTGAAAAACTCTTCTTCACATACATATTTCATTCTGAATGATAGCACCAAATGTTTTCAGTGTTACTTCAGGGATGACACTTCAGTGTGCTTTTAGAAGGTTATTTCAGCAGTGTATGAGGCCAGTTCCTTCTAGATGATGTACTATGTAATGCAACTTTTGGAACCCTTTGTGATATGTTCATTCCTGCAACTCCTTTGCTATGAGGTAGATCCCTCAATAATATGCTAACAGTGTGGGATTCTCTGTCTTTGGATCAGGCACTTTCACCTAGATAGTGGCACTGGCTGAGGCTCTGTGAGAAGGAAAGGCAAACGTACCAGGAATATGTCTGTCTTTCTGATGACAAACACAGAAGTGCTCAATGTTTTTGAGTTGCCTCAAGGGGCAGTTGGTTTCCTGGAGGAACACTGAAATAATAAGCACTCAGTGTTATTTTTCTGTTACTTCAGAGGCAGATGTGGCTCCCTATTATTATTGGCCTTAATAAGAGGGAGTCCAGGCATTTGGAACATATATAGCTTCTATTTCTTTCACCATGTCCAGTTTTTTCATCTGGCTAGTTCTGAAGTAACCAGCGATGAGGAGTAGTTAGGTTAGGGCCGGCCCCATGGCTCATTCAGGAGAATGCAGCGCTGGTAGCTCCGAGGCTGCGGGTCCGGATCCTATATTGGGATGACCGGTGCGCTCACTGGCTGAAAGTGGTGCGGACCACACCGTGCCAAGGGTTACAATCCCCTAACCGTTAAAAAAAAAAAAAAGTGAGTAGCTAGGTTAACATCAACTGTCCGAGTTATTTTGTCTACTTGGTTGATTGGTGCCTCTTCCATGGTAGATAATCTCTGGTAGACATTACAATAATATGCAAAAATCT
>NW_007754179.1:0-8136 GCF_000696425.1 Galeopterus variegatus
TTTAGCCCCCCCCCCCCCCCAGTATAAAACATATCAATCTAACACCATCCTTTACCACACCCCTCTCCTCCAATGTAGGAGACTAAAGTTGTTAATTTTTTTTCTTTTTTTTCATTGTTATTATTTTGTCTTAACACAACACCAAACAGATATTCATCTTACTCTTACAAACTATCATGGGAAAACTCAATAATTTGCAGCGTATCATTACAACAATTTCAATGATTAGAAAGTTCATCTCCACACTTTAATTATCCTTCATGTCACAATTTAACTCTCTTTTCTTTGATCAAGTCCTTATGTAGCAGCAAATCAGTTGGTTTCAATCTCTTTGGTGATTAATTCCCACCTATTTGAGCATAGAGTGATAGAAGGACCATGGGCTTTGGAATGAGGCTGAATTCAGGTTCTAGCATGAGTGAAATTCACCATGTACTTAACCTCCCTGAGCCGCAGTTACTGCACAGTAACGATAACTAGGGCTGACTTGGATACGGTGCCACTTGCAAGGCAGCCACGCTAACTTCATATTAGCTCATGCAGTCCTCACAGTTGCATAGACACGGGCATGACTATGACCCTCACATCACAGACGGGAGCAGTGAGCACTGAGAGGCTTGGGAACCTGCCCATGATCACACAGCTGCTGACTTATTAGTGATCACAAACCAAGTGATCGTGGTAAAAATATCTTCAGCCCTTTTTAATGATATGCTGCTAACTGAAAATCAAAAGAAACATACCGATCAAAATTATATCAATTCTAAGTAATATGATGCAGTTGGATTAATCTTGCAAAAACAAAAAACTGTTCATATCTGTTGGGAAAATATAGGAAAATGGTCAGGGCCCCTCAGATGTTCAGAATCTTGCCAAGCATTTGATGTAAATGTGCACATGTGCCCAGGTATTCCTTGGCTATTGACTAATGTAATTGTGTATGTGGGCCCAGGTGTTCTGGGTTATGGACTTAAGTATAAAGGACAGATGGCTCTGATCCACTGTGCCCCCTGCCCCAGGGAAGCTCCCGGGGGGGAGGCACAGGGAGGCTACTGCTGCTACTGCTGAGGACTGAGCTCGCATCATCTGCCAATGGCTCCTGGCATCTTTCCTAATTACCTAGCATGGACCTGCATGTGAGGGGTCTGGTGTCTCAGTCTGTACAACGGGCTTGAGGAGTCTGTCAGCCCTAGCCCTTGTTTGACAACATTGCTCTTTTTAAAATCCTTCAATGGATCCACATTACATAGGGAAGCATCCAAAGACATTATAATAGCATTCTAGGTCCTTTGTGCATTTCTGCCCACCATTTTTCCCCCGGAGTCTCATCTCTCAACGTTCTCTATCCTAGTAATGGTAACTAAAATGAATCAAGTGTGGTCACCATGTTTCAGATGCATTAACCCAGGTAACATTTGCAATAACCCTTTGAGGTGGTGATTATTATCATAACCATTATTATTATTAAGTGCAATCTTCTCTATAGAAAGGTGAGTAAATTGCCCTAGTTTGCAAAGCTCATAGTGGGGGAACTGAGATTCCATCCAGGCATGCTGGTCCTAGAGTCCACCCTCTGTGCAGGACACCACATGGCTCCATCCAGCCATGCAAGTCTCCCTGTGCCGGCCAGCACCCTTGTGACTCTCTGCCTTTGACTGCTTGTCCCTCCTCCAGGAATGCCTTTCTCCACCTTAGGAACATCTCTTGAGATCAAAATTTAATTCATTTTCTTTCCTTTGTGCATTAGTTCATTTCTGTTGCTTATAACAAATACCTGCAACTGTGTGATATATAAAAAAAACAAAATTTATTGCTTACCGTTTCTGAGGCTGGGAAGTCCAAAGTCCATCTGGTGGTGGCAACAGTCACCCAGGGGTCTCACATGGAAAATTTGTGGAGCAGAGAGAGCAAGACAGACTTTCCTCTCTCTTCTTTTAAAACCCTCAGAACCATGCCCCTGACCACCATTTTTAATCTGTGCACTAGTGCACGATCCTACAATCCAATTGCCTCTTCAAGGCTCCACCTTTCAATTACCACAATAGGATTTCCCACCCTCTTAACAGTCACAGTGGGAGCCAAGTTTCTAATACATAAAACTTGGGGGACACAATTCAAACTTCAATGAGTTATGGGGGGACATTAGTCAGTCCACTACATTTTGGCACAACATTGTTAACCAGTTCACCTAGCAGTCACCTTTTTTCCTTTTTCTTATTTCTCTTTATGTTACTCTGCGTGTGTGGGCATGCATGCACATGCACAGTTTTCTCTCGTTGTACCCACAGGTCATATGCATTTTCATGATCTCTCTCTCCTACCAGCAAGCAAGAGTAGCAGGGGCCTTGCCTTAACCTGTGATTCTCTAGTAGCTAAAAAGTGAATACTGCACAGAGGTGCTCAGTGACTGCTTGTGGAATAAATATATGAATAACACACATAACATATATGCACACCAGGGTATATTTAAGTACTTACAATAAATATGGTTAACCAGAACTGGGTAGAAAAGGACAAATTTCAGGCTTCTCCCGGTTTCACTTTTTTTCTCACAGATCTTCTCTTTTCCTTCCTCTTTGTCAGGTCTTCACATTGTTACTGCAACTTTTATTCATATCATATCCCAAATAACTACCTTAACAAAAATACTCACACTATTTGACATGAATTTTTTTTTTCCTTTTTGTCTTTTTTACTGACCGGTAATGGGATCACAACCCTCGGTGTCGCGCCTGCACCGGGGACCGGCAACGGGATCGCAACCCTCGGTGTTGCGCCCGCACCGCGCTCAGCCAGTGAGCGGGAACCAGTCTCCACATGGGATCTGAACCCTCGGCGGGAGCGCCACCGCACTCCCAAGCGGTGCACTCTCCAGTGCACCACCGGGTCGGCCCTTGACATGAAGTTTTTAAAAATAATAGTAAATTTCTCCCACAGGACTGATTATTATTCAAGTTTTAATATAAACATGCAATAAAAATTATAAAATATTTCTAAAATGAAAATATTTTGTTTACTTTTTACTTATGGAGTGAAAATAGTAAAGACATTTTGAGGTTGCTCCCCAAATTCCACAGACAGTGGAGGAGACTTACTATACTGGATATGGGAAGAATTTAACTCTATTTTGTCAACCTCCCCCTTCCCCAATTTACAGATGCTGCATATGATGTTTGATAGAGTTGGACATATAATTGTCAGGGAACAGCTACACAAACAGGAAACATCTGCTGGCCATTTTCTTTGTTAATGGCACTATTTACAATGAATGCTCTTCAGGAATAAATTGGGACCAGATCAGGTTGCCTGTCTCAGCTTTAAGGCGTATACTAAAATCTACATTACTTACATGCTTTTTCAAAGAGTTAGAGTTTAAGCCATTATGCTTTATTCATAAAATAATCAAGTTTTAATTATGGAGAATAATGCCCACATGCACACATATGAAAACACATTCATATACATACAATAATGCATGCACACATATGTGTGCATATTTCATCTTCCGAATAGTTACTCTTCCTTAAGCAAAGTTAATGCTTCAAAACAAAGATAAATTGGATATCTTTTACAACATAAAATGATGTTTACTAATACTCATCCAATATTTTCATCTCTTTATCTGAGAGCTTCATAGGAAATATCTCTTATGTATCTCTGCATCCCCAGTGGTAGCAGAGAGCTTAGTACAGCTAATGATCTCCAAATAAATTCTTGTTGAATTAAAATATTTTAATATTTTAGTCAAATTTAATTATTTAAATTCACAAAAAGTACTAACTCTAAAAACCAGATATAAACACATAATATTTTGCAACATTTTCTTTTCATCATTTTCTTCTGCAGACTCTTTGCTTATCAGCAGCACACAATTTCGATTTCTGATCTTTTAAGGTATAACATTTTATTGTTATTCACACTTGTGTATTAGTAAAAACTTCATGTCATAGATTCTAATGTTGCAAATGGATATATTTATGATTTACTAAGCTATTTTAGATATTTTACTGTGATACATAAGTCTTTGATAAAGCTCTTTGTGTGGTGGTCAAGTAAAAGTATAAGGAAAATGAATTGAAAGGATAAGACACTGTATTAGTCCATTTCTGTTGCTTATAACAGAATACTTGAAACTGGGTAATTTATAAAGAAATCTATTTCTCACAGTTTTGGATGCTGGGGAGGCCACAATCCAAGGGTCACATGTGTTGAGGGCCTTCTTCTTGGTGTGAACTCTGCAGAGTCCCATGGTGACCAGGTTGTCACACAGTGAAAATGTCCTGAGCAAGAGAGAGCTAACCTGCTCACTCCCTCTCCTGTTAAAATCATCATCACCACATCCTTTACTCCACAAATGGGTCATCCATTCAGAATGGCACAGTCCTCATAATCTAATCACCTCTTCAAGGCCCCACCTTTCAAATACCTTAATTGGATTTCCTATCCTCTCAACATTGCTACAATGGGGGTCAAGTATCTAGTACATGAACTTTTCAAGGACATATTTAACCCATAGCAGAAATGGTGGTCAGTTTGATGGTGGTTTAGTTTTGGGGGTGGGAGAGGAAGATTTACAGGGTGACCAGGAATTTGCATGAATAAAGTCAGTTCACTGGAAAAGACAGGAGGTTGGAGGAGTGAGGGGCTGGGATGTTGACTGAGTCAGCTATGAAGCTTATGAAATCCCCCAGAGACATGACAGGAATAGGGTCAGAAAGTCACACCATCGCCCAGACAGTATATTCTCCAGTGACTCTCGAGGACATTGGTGAACAACCACAGGATGGGTAAGTGCCAGCATCAAAGAAGGTAGAGTTTCTGAAGGAAGAAGAGTGATTGCATGACACAATGGGAAGTAAGCAGAGCTTCTGCATCTCCGCCAGACACTAAGAAACTTGGGATACCAGAGAATAACCTGCATTTTAGAGAAGCCTGCAGAGACAGCCATAAAGGATCAAATGTTTGTTTCTTTCCTCAGAGTCTCCCAGAACCTCCCCCAGTCTGATCATATGTGTTACTCAATGCTTGTTTAATTAATAGGTCTCCACACCAATGTGCCTCATTCCCAAGGGAGGGCCCTTGTTTCATTAATTTTTTACTGTTGCCTCTTAAAAGTGAAGCAACTCCCTAACGTGAGTTGCAGCTTCCTAAGCATTCATCATCTTTCCTATAGGGTACATTTTTTGCAGAGCTTTAGACTCTTGCATTGGTCATATACTTTTTGCACAACAAATCCTCCTGATTTTTTCAGACAAGATGATATAAGATCATACACACATTGCAAGCTTGAATGTGGTTTCCATAAAAATACACTTGGCAATTGCAGCTGTGCTTTATGAGGCTATGATGAAAAAGACATAAAGTGTAGCTGGGAAAAATTGTGTTCACAAACCTGAGAAAATTTGGCTGTGAATATCCACTCTGTGATTTACAGTGACAGATTATGATATAAACTACAACACTGGAATCAGAAACATCCTTGGATATTGGAAGAAAAAAGTGTGCACACACACACGCATGCACACACACATGCACAACTTGGAGTGAAATATCCCAAGGATGAGGAATTCTTAGACCATTATTAATTTGATTCTGTTTGCTTTTTACTCTCAACTTAAAACACTCATTTATTTGACCTAATCTTTTCCACTTTGATTTTATGAGATTTATTACTTAGACTAGGCTAGCATGCACTCCAAAATTTATGTTCAGTAGAGTCTCAGAATGCAACCTTATTTGAAATAAGGTCTTTGCAGATGTAATTAGTTCAGATGGGGTCATACTGGATTAGGATGGGCCTTAAGTCCCATGATTGCCATCCCTACAAGACGGCCACACAGAGGCCAACGTACAAAGAAGTTATACACCGTATAATGATAGTGGCAGAGATTGGAGTGACAAATCTACATGCCGAGGAACACCAAGACTTCTGGCAACCAGCAGAAGCCGGAAGAGGCCAGGGAGATTCATCTCGAGAGCTTTTAGTAGGAGCATGCCTTGTTGACACTTTAATTTCAAACTGTGAAGAAATAAACTTCTGTTGTTTTAAGCCACCCAGTTTGTGGTTATTTGTTATAGCAGCCTTAGGAAACTAATTCAATGCTTGTTAATTGGGAAAAATAAATAAATAATTCCCCAGTGCAGGGCAAACGTGTGGCTTTCACATGTGAGTATTTTGTTTTTAAGTCCAAGAGGCTGAACTTAATCAACATTTTCATGTGGAAATACTTCAGCTTACAGAACTAAGAATCACTGGGAATCACATTTCACACTGGAAAAGCCTTCAGCATGTCCATTCTAAACCATCTTTCACAGGGAAGCAGAGCTAATTTTCTAACAAATAAACTAGGCCCCTTACCCTCACAGATTACTTTACTGGATATCTACTGAATTCAAAATAATATCCATACTCTTTGCATCAAAAATAAGCTGAGTCTGTGGCCCTGATCGGTCCCTTCAGCCTCATCTGTCACCATGTTGCCTGATAGTGGGTGCACACGTAGATACATGAACACACAGGCACACACACATGCTCATCTCTCACATGCACACACTCACACATAGACTGCAGACCTTTGAAGACCGCCGCACTTTCAGAACATGATTTCTATACACCGTGGACCTTGAATACAATAGTTTCACTTATGGAGTGTTAACTGAGTTTCAAGGACTATTACTAATTTGTATGTATTCACTTGTTGTACCCATGCGACAACCCTAGGAGATAGGTCGTATTATCATCTCCATTTTATATATGAGAAACACAGAGAAGTAAAGTGATTTACACAGTAAGTGACAGAGCAAATGTTGGAAGCCAGGATATCTACTCTAGGAACCATGCTCTAGTCACACACTATCCATTACTCAGTGCCTGCAAAATACTGAATAAAATGGAGGAATCTGTAATAACACAGATCTTTCAAGCCCAGGTGACTGATGGGGAATGGCATGCCTCTGTTTGACAAGAGGACAGAACCTGGGGTTCAGATCGGCACAGTGGATGCATGTAGTTGGAGGAAGGGAATACAGCAGGAGAGTTTTGGGGATAGACTCACAGATGGGAAGCAAAAAATACAAAATTGGGGGATGAACGTGATATGATGGAGATACACAAAGGAGGAGATCAGAAGGTAATACACAGTGTGCACCGGTCATGAGAGCTGTAAGAAATGAAATGAAGGCCTGCTAAAGGAGGCGGACTTGGCTGAGTCTTCACGTAGAGGAGCGTTGGGACCCAGCTAGGCTCATGGGATCCCACAGCCACAAAACCTGCTTCAGCCATTTCTAATGTTCAAATGCACTTTAACCAACTAAGTATTAGTGGATTCTCCCCTTTAATAATTTGTCAGCTTAGCACAATGTTGCTTTTCTTTGTTATACTAAAACAGACAAATATCCTTCTTTCCAGATCTCTTTCATGAGATCTATTGTTTTCTTTGTACACTGTGACGAGGGCTTTTCTGCAATATATGAAAATTTGTCTCCCGGTTGAAATATATACATTTTCACTTTCTGGTCTTAGTTCTTATAGCATTTATACTTCTAATTTTGATTTAAGAAATTATCTGCTTTTTAGCATGCCCTTGCTCCTAAATTATCTTTCAATTTGATTTTTTTCATTAAAAAAATGAAAATCACAAATTTAACTTTTATATCCACTTCTTCCCGCCAAGGACATGAAGAACATACACGACTTCTTCACAATCACACTTTTTTCCTCTCTGCATGTATTCAGATAGAGGTAGAAACCTCTGCTGGCTCATTCATTCATCTAGCAAATACTTATTATGTGCATTCTAAATGCTAAGGATGAATAAGCAACCCAATGCCATAAGGTTATCCCATCTGTTGTCTCCAAATTGTCTGAGTCCATTTTACACTTCACCCTCCTCACCTTTACCAGCATTCCCCCCAAATCATTCACTCATACACTTTGCACATGTCATTCCAGACTTCTGGGTGTTTTTCCATGTACTCTCTGCTAACAAAGGCATTGACTTTTTTGAACCCAGTTTCTATGCAGCACCTGCTGTGATCTTCTCTCATTTCCTAATGCAGCCTCTCTGTGTTTCTACAGCATTTCCTCCCCCTCCATCATTCTATGTATTAGAGAGTTATAAATAGTTATATTTATTT
>NW_007754180.1:0-2393 GCF_000696425.1 Galeopterus variegatus
AATCCCCTATTCTCTGTGCCCTGCATCCGGGCGCCCTCAGCTCTTGGATTTCCCAGTCGCTTGTCAAATGGGCACGGGGCACCCATGGGTGTCCTGTGCACAGTGCTGGGCAGAGGGGCAACTGTGTGCTCATCCCCTGCCCACTTGACCTGGTGGGAGACATGCACATGTGCATACACACGCACACGTACACATGCACACACAAGTAGATGTGGGTTTATTTTAGCTCTTCAGTATGACTGTAACCCAATGTGTCATCACACTTTGGGAATGCACAGAAGGCCACGTAAGTCTACCTGGGACCCGAGGAAGGCTATGCAGAGGAGAGGACACTTAGGGTGGGACCTGAGGGATGAAGGAGGGGTTGGAGGGAGGCAGGAACAATGCCATGGAAGTATAACAGCTTCAGAACGGCCCTCAACCTTCGGGTGGTCAAGGCCCCTTGGGTTAGTCGATGACTTCCCAAAGACCACATGGAAGCTCACTGTCGTGCAGGTAACCCCAGGGGCTCCGCGGATCCCTGGGTTGATGCATGATCTTTGTTAAGCCTCTCTGGCCTTTGTCATTTGTCTCCACTACAGCTACTTTGCATGGTCTCCTCCTCTTCTTCTCACTGTCCTGGCCACCACGTGCACCATCCCACCCAAAGCATCCTTCCACATCTCACCTGAAGCATCACCTTCCCATGGCCCTTTTCTTTCTTTCATGCCTTTATCACAAACTAGTGCATTTGTTAAAGTGCCTGTGTATTGTGTTCCCCTCTAGATCACTGAGGGTGGGCTCCTTCTCATTTGTGGCTGATCCTCAGCTTCTGTCTGGCTGTCTGGCTGGTGCTTGAAAGGAATGTGGAAATGAGGGGTCTCCAGGCTGCTCTCTCCCTGGGGATCTTTCAGGGCCTGCCTTCTAGGGATCTCTGCACTCTCAGCCTGCTCACAACCCTGTGGTGGCAGCTTGCTGCCTTAGCAAGGGGGTCTACGCCCCTTCACTCAGCATCCAGGTCTCTCCCTGCCAGCTTCCCCGCCCTGGTATTCCAGCTTCCAGGCAGGAAGAACTGCTGGTGATTCCCTGAACATGCCACATGCCACCCGATTCTCTGCCCTTATCCCAGTGCTATCTCTGTTTTCCCACACTGTTCTCCCATTCTTTGCTCCTTGGGGGAATCCCACTCGCCCTCTGAGGCCAGCCTTGTCCAGCCCCTGCTCTGAGAGGTGCCCAGAAATGCAAATGCTCTGTCTTCCCACAACACTTATCATAAGGTTGACCTTATAATTAGCCCTTGCCAGACTGTCCACCTGCTGGACAGTGCAGGATCATGGCAAGTTTGGGGCATCCCGTTTGTTAGCCCTCTCTACCATGCCTGGCTGCGTACCCACCGCATGGTGAATGGCTCTCATCTCTACCGTGGCCACTTCTGGGTGAGGGACAGAATGCAGACAGAAGCTTGGACAATGAGCTGGAAGAGAACATTCTGAGAGGTGGTCACAGGATGGGGGGAGGTATCAGGACGGAGCCCACGAAGATAGAGCTTCTGGGATGGACGGGAGAGACTGTGGACTTGAGAGGGAGGGTACCAGGTGATGGAAGTTCAGGCACCCAGAACAGCAAGACCGAAGACGTGTGGGTAAGGAAGTGCAGCTGGTTTTTCTTAATGAATGGGGGAAGGGGACATCAAAGCTGGAAAACGAGGAGGAGTCTCATGGCTGGGATTAGGGTTAGGTGAGCAGGTGGCTGAGGGTCAGTAGGTCAGGAGGCCTCACCCTGGTCCTGGTGGCTCTGGGAGCCAAACCATAGGAGGCTCAGACACCAGCCAGGCTGTGACCCCTGTCAGGGAGCAGTGGGGGCTCATGGATGCACCCAGAGACGGCCGTGCCAGTAGCCACCATGGCTGTGACTTGGCCTGCCTGGTGGGGGCTGTTTGCCCCACACAGGGTGGTGGACAGAGAGACGGCCCACACGGGCCTGGTGGAAGGGGCCTGGCTGCATCTGACGTGCCAGTAGCCACCATGGCTGTGACTTGGCCTGCCTGGTGGGGGCTGTTTGGACAGGGTGGTGGACAGAGAGACGGCCCACACGGGCCTGGTGGAAGGGGCCTGGCTGCATCTGTGTAGACAGAAGGTCAGGGGTAGGAGAGTGCTCTCTCTGGCTTGGGGGGCCGTTTGGTTTGCTGTTGCTGTGAAGGGAAACATTTGCGAAATCGATCCTCAAGAGGAGAAATTTCCACTACGTGCAGGATGGTGAGATCTCGGGGGCGGGGGTGTGGGCCCGGAGCACGTGTGCGATGGGGTGAACCTTCCAGGGCCAGGTGGACACACTAGCACACTATGATGACTCTAAATAAATATTCTAAAGCATTCTCTCTTTCCTGTGTATCATGAAGAAAATGTCAAATGAGG
>NW_007754180.1:3759-4546 GCF_000696425.1 Galeopterus variegatus
TGTCAGGTGTGCTGTTCAAGGAGTTTACGCAAAATTACAGAGAAAAGCATTACGGGTAGCACACGGTGATCAGGACGTGCTGCAGGGCATCAGGAGTGTCACTTCTTGTCCAGGTTGTGCCATTCCCGCCTCTGTAACTCTAACCTGGCAATGTCCTTCCTTCTCTGGCCTCAGCGTTCTCCTCTGTAACGCAAGGGCTGAACAGGCAATCTCCAAGCCCTCAGGTTTGAAACAGCACCCCTAAAGGTCTGAAACAGCTGAAGGGCAGACAGGAGGCCCAGGCTGGGCTTAGAGGCTGTTGTGAGCCTGCGTCTGGGCCAGGAGGCAAAGATGGGGGCGGGTCCGGGGTACGTTTGGGGGACACAGGAGAGGCAAAGGGGCATGCGTGGAGTGTGGCCTGCTCCCTGATCACAGCTCTCCACTGCAAGGCCACAGAGGGGTGCTGGGGAGAGCCTGTGGCTCCTGGAGATGGGCGCATTTCTGATTTTCTCTGAAGGCATACTGACGTTTTTCTTGTGGCCCAAGAGAATATCCAAGAAATAGAAATTTTAACTAAAGTGACAGCCTTGGTATTTGACTACTGATAAATATTTGGTCTAAGCCAGAAAGTCAGAGGCAGCTTGGGGTCCTGGCTCCACAGCTGCGGGCCTGGCCTGTTACTCAAGGCTCTGAGCCTTTGTGCTCTATGGAGATTCAGTTAACACAGTGGGTCTCTCGGGGCTACGTTTAGACTGGGGGGGTTGGCAGAGCCCTGGGATGAGCTGTGGGTTTTTTTGCCGGCTGTGGA
>NW_007754180.1:7917-8135 GCF_000696425.1 Galeopterus variegatus
AACTGGTCATATTAAGCAAGATCCTCCCTTCTGGGAACCAGGAGCAACCAGTGGAAATAGCTTGATGAACAGCTCAATAGTTTACAGTCGGTGGAGGGAAACTTGCCCTGGCCAGGGGCCCTGTAGCTCTGTCAGCTCCAGCACTTAGCAAACCAACAGAGCTGGAGGACTTTCCAGGCCTCCCAAGGTTTGGGATCTCAGTTTCCTCACCTGTAATA
>NW_007754181.1:0-478 GCF_000696425.1 Galeopterus variegatus
AGACTTCTCAACCAAAACCCTACAGGCCAGAAGAAAGTGGAATAATATATACAAAATACTAAAAGAAAAAAATTGCCAGCCAAGAATTCTTTACCAGCAAGGTTCTTCCTCAGAAATGAGGGAGAAATAGTGTACTTCCCAGACAAACAAGAGTTGTGGGAGTTCACCACCACATGACCAGCCCTGAAAGAAATTGTCAAGGGAGTCATTCACCTGCAATCTGAATAATGGTGACCAATATCACAAATGCACAAGAAAGAGGAAAACCCACAGTTAAAACAAAAATACCAGCAAGAAAGAGAAAGAAGTTAAATCATTCCACCTTAAATTCCAAACTCACAATGAAGAAGAGAAATAAAAGGGGAAATAATGATCAAAATATATTTAAACCACCTAAACAAGTAGCTATTAAATGGCAGGAATTAAACAACACTTCTCAATAATTACTCTGAGTGTGAATGGACTAAACTCTCCATTC
>NW_007754181.1:1836-2851 GCF_000696425.1 Galeopterus variegatus
ACACTCTTAGACCTAAAGAAAGAAATAGGACCTAATACATTAATAGTTGGTGACCTGAACACCCCTTTCTCAATATGGGACAGGACTTCTAAGCAACAAGTCAAGAAAAAGAAACAGGATTTAGTCCACACTCTAGACCAAAAGGATTTGGCAGATATATTCAGAACCTTTCACCCAACAGCTAAAGAATACACTTTCTTCTCATCAGCTCATGGTACATTCTCCAGGATAGACCACATACTCGTTCATAAATCTAGTCTCAGCAAACTTAAAAAAATCAAAATCATTCTAACTATTTTTTCAGACCATAATGGACTAAAACTGGAAATAAACAATAAGCAGAATGATGGAACTTATAAAAATACACGGAAACTAAATAATAGGCTCCTGGATGACTTATGGGTCCAAGAAGAAATTAAACAGAAAATCAAAAAATTTCCAGAAACTAATGAAAATAATGATACATCATACCAAAACTTGTGGGATACTGAAAAAGCAGTACTAAGAGGGAAATTTATTGCTGTAAATGCATATATCAAAAGAATGGAAAGACTTCAAATAAATGACCGAACACTATGCTTCAAAGAACTTGAAAAACAACAACAATCCAAACCTAAAGGTAGTATATGGAAAGAAATAATTAAGATCAGAGCAGAATTAAATGAAATAGAGACCCCCCCCCAAACAGAAAAGATCAACAAAACTAAAAGTTGGTTTTTCAAGAAGATAAATAAGACACACGGGGGGGGGGGGGGGGGGTAAAAGAGAGAAGACCCAAATAACAAAAATCAGAAATGAAAAGGGAGACATTACAACTGATACCACAGAAATAGAGACTTTTATAAACAACTGTGTGACAACAAATATGAAAATCTGGAAGATATGGATAAGTTTCTAGACACATAAACTACCAAGACTGAACCAAGAAGAGATAGATAACCTGGCAGACAAATCACAAGAAAGGAGATTTAAGCAGTAATTGGCAATCTTCCAACCAAAAAAAGTATGGGTCCAG
>NW_007754181.1:7910-8135 GCF_000696425.1 Galeopterus variegatus
ACACCAAGATGTATTAAGCAAACACTCTTAGACCTAAAGAAAGAAATAGGACCTAATACATGAATAGTTGGTGACCTGAACACCCCTTTCTCGATATGGGACAGGACTTCTAAGCAACAAGTCAAGAAACAGAAAGAGAATTTAGTCCACACTCTAGACCAAATGGATTTGGCAGATATATTCAGAACCTTTCACCCAACAGCTAAAGAATACACTTTCTTCTCA
>NW_007754182.1:0-940 GCF_000696425.1 Galeopterus variegatus
GCTTTAAGGATAACTTCATAGTATATAAGCTATGTGTGTGTCTCAATTACAAATAAACAAGCGAGCCAAAAAAGAAATGAATAAATAAATAGAAAGGGGCCGCCCGGTGGCGCACTGCTACAGTGCGCCTCTTGGGAGCGCGGCAGTGCTCCCTCTGAGGGTTCGGATCCCACATACAGACCGGTTCCCGCTCACTGGCTGAGCGAGGTGCGGGCGCAGCACCGAGGTTTGCGATCCCGTTGCCGGTCCCGGTTCGGTGCGGGCACGACACTGAGGGTTGCGATCCGTTGCCGGACACGAAAAAAGACAAAAAGGAAAAATAAATAAATAAATAGAAAGGTAAAAGCACCAGGGCTATTTCATAGAATCAGAGCTAAAAACAGGCTTCTCTGGCTTCCCAGCTGGCTACTGTAATTTTACAGAGAATTAAGACCATTTCATGCATTCGATCATTCTGTTAGATTGGCCTGCTAGCTTCAGTCACCTCCTGGGATCAGCACACGGATACCTATTAATTGTTAAATGTTATGGGAGGTGCATTTTGTTGGAAGTCTACCCTGTTGTGATGCGTGCAAAGTCACCTGTAACCACACGCTAAAGCAGGCCAGGGGAGGATGTGTTATTCTTTGCAGTGGCTGTGATATTTCCGTCACTGTTGCCGACATCCATGACAGATCTCAACTGCTAAGCTTCCAAGGTGCAGAAGCACTTGAGGAAGTTTTGGTAAACTCTTAAAGGGCAATAAACCCCAGAAAAGAGCTCAACCAAAACCCCCAGGAAAGCCAAATAAAGCATAGAAATGTAATTTAATACTGCTTGTAGCCCATTTTAAAGTAAGAAATATAGCTTGATTCACTTAATAATAATAATAATAATAATAAAGTAAGGACCCTAGCACTCTTATGGAAGAGCCAATGTTTTAAAAATCAGTAATATGGTG
>NW_007754182.1:6604-8135 GCF_000696425.1 Galeopterus variegatus
GACATGCCTTTTTGGGGAACACAATTCAACCCATAACAGCTTCTGATGGCGAAATTCTTCCTAGAAATACTTCTGCTGATTTTTAGAGCAGCATTTTACACAAGTAATTTTTGACATGTGGAGCTACTGGAAAAGAAGGGAGATTTACTAACAGATTACAGGAAACAAAATCTCAGAACCTTACAGCTGGAAGATACCTCAGAAAACCTGAAGTCTAGTAATTTTTCTTTTATTTAAAATGATAAAAAAAAATAGCATGTTCATCATAGAAAAGTCCAATTGTATGGAAGACTGAAATTTCCTTCTCATGCTCTATTCCTGGTTTGGGGGAAAAATCAAATGTATGTTTATTCTTCTTGAAATAGTCTATGTTTATTCGAGAATATGTATATATGCATGAATACATGCATACATACATACATATATATATATGTATACACACATAGATGTGCATGTATAAATGGATTTATAGTAAATATCTTTCTGTACAATTTACCCTTTTTATCTTATAAGGCTTGTGGCCCAAAGGCATAGCACACAATTTTCAAACAAGCTCTGTACAGCCCTGGGCTCCATACAAGTGTTTCTACAGCTATAAAAATTAAACACTTATTTTTGCTAAACAATTAAAATGCATACCGCCAAAGGGTCCCTTTTATCAATTTTATCTATTTTCAAAAAATATTTTTAAAAATAAACAAACATCAATTTTGTTTAAAATAAGAGTTTTATTGCAAAGAGGGGCAGGGTAGAGAAAGATAGAAAGAGCAGATTAAAATGGGTTCATCTATTTTAACCCCCTTATTGTATTGCTGAGGAACTACAGGCCCAGAGAAGGGAATTAAGGAACTCACGGGAGCAGCGAGTGTGTCCCGCTTTGCCCAGCATCCTGCTCACAGTAGGAAGTTCATACATATTTGCTGGGTGTCTGATAGTGTATTAGTGAGACCTTCATCCTTTGTGTGTGTGTATGTGTGTGTGTGTGTGTATGTGTGTGTGTGTTTTTTGGTGGCTGGCTAGTAAGGGGATCCGAACCCTGGCTCTTGGTGTCATAACACTGCACTGTAACCAACTGAGCTAACCAGCCAGCCCTAGACCTTCTTACGTGTCACTTTTGTTTCTCAAGCATGGGTCACTTGGCTCTGTGCTCTTTGCTTCAGAATTCTGGAGAGAAGCGAGAGTGGGATTTAGTTGGAGGGATGAGTGAATAGGAGCGAGAAGGGAGCTGAGGTGATCACACAGGGAGATTGACCAGGTGGAGAGGAGGGAAAACAAGAGGGTCCTGTAGATCAGGAGGGAAGGCAGCAGGAGCAGCCGGGGCTTAGGGAAGGTCCAGTGGGCACCAGGGGTGAAAACCGGCGGGCGAGGAGGCTGCTGATCAGACACTGAGCCCCCATGTTGGAAATGCAACACAGAGAAGACGTTCCGGGTAACCGCACGCTTTCAGCTCTGGCTGTGGGTGAGGATGAGCCAACTGGTTGAATTCTTTTTTTTTTTTTTTTTTCCTTTTTGTCTTTTTTACTGACCGGTA
>NW_007754183.1:0-522 GCF_000696425.1 Galeopterus variegatus
CAATTATGTGATAGCTTCATATAGAAAAGTATAATGATGAACTAAGGTTATAGAAAAAAAAATCTCAATGTGATTGATATATGCTGTGTGTGTGAGCGTGTGTGTGTATGTCACAAAGTCATAGTTACAGAACATTTAAAAATTATTTCCTGGAACTTTATAATAAGGCTTTATTTTTCTAAGGACATAACTTACCCTTTCATCCTTGAATCAATTACATTTATAATGCTTATGATTTTATTCAGGCCTCCACTTTTTCTTTCCTTTCATACACTTTCCCGTAGAATTTACTAGTCTTAGTAAATATGAGAAGCAACAGACTATCATGTACTCCAAATGTGCAAGGCCTTTAATTTAGCCAGAAATCCTTTCCCTCTCTTTTCCTAAAGAAATTGGGCTATTTCTATGGATTTTCTGAAGAGTGATCTTGACTGTGAAAATGTCAATTAAAGGGTATCTAGTCTTTCACTGTACGTTCCATTTTTCCAAGAAAATGTAAACCATACTTATCTTATTTTTAAC
>NW_007754183.1:5868-8041 GCF_000696425.1 Galeopterus variegatus
GATATGTAGGAAGAATAAATTCTAGAGCTCCAATGTACAGCATGGGGACTATAGTTAATAACACCGTATTGGGTACTTAAAATTTGCTAAGGGAGTAGATCTTAAGTGTTCTCACCACACCAAAATATCATACTGTATACCTTAAACATACACAATTTCAATTTAAAATTTTATGTAAAAATTAAAGAACCAATTCCTTGAATTTAACAACTAAAAAAAAAAAAAGAAAGACTCTTCAATTCCATCTAGACCTACTGAATCAAGCTGTAGGGGTGGGGCCCAGTAGCTTGTGTGTGTTAGCAAGGCCTCCAGGTGATTTTGAAGCACACCGAAGTTTGAGAACTTTGTCTGACTTTCTTTTTAAGTAAAATAAACAGGATTAAACTCGATTATTTTTCAGATCTGTCTAATCCTTAACAATCTAAGATTCTAACTTTTCTAAGTCTTCATCTACTACTGACCCAAGGAGATTTTGCTAGGTTAGCTGTACATGGGGAAGCAGGGCCCTTGAAATGAGTTAAGCAAGGTCTAACTACCAAGTTGATATATAACACCTAGTAGAATCTTATGGTAAACGTTAAGACTTCTCAAGTGTTACAATTTTTATTTACATCATAATAAACAGACCTAGTGGTACAAAAAATTTTACCCCTCAATAACACTCAGGATTATGTATGTTGTTTATAATAATTCTTTCTTTTATTTTATCGGGGAATAAAATAGGGTAACTGACTGATAGATTTTAATGATCTGGAGAAGCTCAGAATTGAGGACTGCAGCTCCTGGATAAGAACAGTTAAGCATTCAACAAGTATTTAAGATGTTAATAAAAAGTGGAATTAAGCAGTTTTAGCTGTAACTATCAGAAAATCATGAAAAGTATGAACAGAGAAGGGATTGAGAGAAACACATCTATTGCACTAGGCAGAAACCACTACATGATTTAAAAGTGGGCATTTGAGAAATAAACACATTTTTCAGAAAACAGCAAAAGCAGCTGTAAAAATAATCACCCTCTTCATAAGCCAGGATTCAGAAAAAATGTCAGTTTCTGCTATCTTTGCTGGGGAAGAGCACACCCCATCTCTTGCCAGCTCAGCCTGTTGCACAACACAGGGTGGGTTAGTGGGTTCTGGATAAAGGAAGAAGGTTCCAAGCAGCTGGAGAATAGAGAGAAGAAAACGCAGTGCTTTAGGCAACCTCAGTCAGAAGGATAATCAGGTTTGCCCTGAAGATCCTTATAGCCATTCCCCATTGTATTCCTGTAAAGTCAGAAAAGCAACGATCCACTCTGTTCTTTAAGCCACTTATGATGCAGAAGCTTATTGTGGGTGCTTGTGCTCCTATATTTTCACTTGGATCTCTATTTTCCACGAACTGTTAAATAGTAAGACTAAGCAAACTTGGTTACTCTATGTTGATGCTTTTTGAAAAAGAAATGAAAAGCCACAGGCTTCTCTTTCCTTACATTTGATATTAGCAGCAATTCGAACTTGATTTTTGAGTGTCAGCCAAAGGCAAATATTAACTGAAAGGTGAGTTAAGTTTAATTTACCAGATCTGGACCTAACCCTGTATATGTAGTAAGGAAAGTCTGACACACTTGCGTGGATATATGCTTAGAAACAGCTTTCTTTCAGGTGAGCTAACTTTGCTTAGAAAGATAAAAATCAGCCTCTTTGGAAAGTAGGCATACATTTCTGCATGCCCTTCAAGATTACGATAACTGCAGTTCCTTAAGAACCATGTGAAAATCATATGTAAGTCAGTGAAAGACAAAATCCTTAGTGCAGTTTACTTTTGACAAAACAAGCAACTAGTGTGACAGAAAAAGTGGACTTTTGAGTCAGACAAGGTCCCAGCACCATCACTTTTCAACCTAAAGATGGTGAGCAAGTTACTTAACTTCTCTGTGCATCATTGAATTCAGCTAAAAAACTTTAGCAAATAGAATTATTACAGAAACTAAGTGACAGTAAAGGAGGAATGTTTCCTGCGTGATATCTACTTAAAATACATCCAATATATATTAATTATCTTCCTTTTCATAAATAGAATTTCCTTCACACCATCCCCAGGTGAAGTCTTTATTTGAACAAAACTGTGTTGCAGCTATTTCTCTCTCTCTCTCTCTCTCTCTCTCTCTCTCTCTCTCTCTCTCTCTCTCTCTCTC
>NW_007754183.1:13627-14002 GCF_000696425.1 Galeopterus variegatus
TCCTTTCTTCCCTCTTTATCTTCTCTTCTCTCCAGTGTCTAGTTGTCTGAGAATTTTAAAAATTTTCTTGAGTCTATGCCTAAATAATTCTTTCTTTGTAGCTCAGTTTTTAATATCATTCACCTTTTGCTTTTTTTAATCCTCTTCAATGTTCAATCTGGCTCTTATTTTCATTAGGGACTTTAAAAATATTTTTGTTTATTGTGTACCATTCCTTAGTCCCTCATTTTCTCTGTAACTTGGCAACACCTTTATTTCAGTGATTTATTTCATAATTCTGACTCTAAAATATGGGTGTATAGAAAATGCATAGACCAAGCTTTATGGTTAGCTCTATTCATTACATAGTTTGGGCTCACAGTGCCACACATTAAA
>NW_007754184.1:0-7129 GCF_000696425.1 Galeopterus variegatus
GCTAAGAATTTTGGACTTTATTGTGAAAGCAATGGGAAGGCACAAAAAACTTTTTAGAGAGAAAATTATACCTGATTTTAAAAGAACATTCTAGAAGTACTGAGATTAGAATGGAAGCTAGCAAATGTGTGGGAATGAAGACAGATTAGCAAACTATTAATCTAGATAAACTGCGAAGGAATAGCAGTGGTGAAAGATTCGAGAGCTATAAATTAAAGATTCACAAATACTGTGAAATTAAAGCAAATCAAAGAATCTTCACTCTAGCCATACCAATGATGAGCTACAATGAGGCTGAACAAACCACTGACTTTACTTAGACCCTGAACAAATCAAGTTTAGATTCCTTAATTAGAGTACATTAAATTATCTCTGAGGTTTAGCTCTGTATTAGACCATTTCTGATGCTTGTAACAAAATAACCGGAACTGGGTGATTTAAAAGAAAATGAAATTTATTGCTTATAGTTTCAGAGGCCTGGGAAATCCAAAGTCCAGGGAATACATCTGGTGAGGATCTTGGTGGTGGTAATAGTGACCCAGGGGTCTCACATGGCAGAAACTGGTGGAGCAGAGAGAGACTAACCTCTCATGTGCTCTTTTAAAGCCCTGAGAATCATCTATGACCAACATTTTTAATCCATTCGAATGGCAAGGTACTACAATTTAATCACCTCTTTAAGGCCCTACCTTTCAATTACCATAATAGGATTCCCCACATTCTTAATACTGTCACAGAGAGGACTAATTTTGGGGTGACATTCAACCCAAGGCATTCCATCCCCCAGATCCCCCAAAACTCATGTCCTTTTCACATATAAATACATTCTTTTCATCCCCAAAGTCTTAACTTGTTTCAACTCAAAAGTCCAAAGTTCAAAGTCCCATCTGTGAAATTGAAACAAGTTATCTACTTCTAAGATGCAATGGTGGGACAAACACAGGGTACATATTCCCATTACCAGAGGTAGAAATAAGCCAAAAGAAAGGTGTTAACAGGTCCCAAACAAGTCCAAAACCCAGCAGGGCAGGCCTTAAATCTCCAAGGTGGCAAATCATGCACCTTGACTCCATGTTCACATCCTCTACATGCTGGTGTGAGGGGTGGGCCCCCAAGTCCTTGGGCAGTTCCTGTGGCTTTCCTGGTCTGAAGTGATGCTTCCGATCTCGCAGGCTGGCTTTGTACCCTGGTAGCTCCACAATTCTGGGGTCTCCATGGTGGTCTCAACTCTTATGGCTCCACTAAGCATGGTGCTGAGGGGGTTTCTCTGCTGCAACTCTGACCCCATGTTTTGGCTGGGCATTGCTCTAGTGACGGTTATCTGTGGTGACTGTCCCACCATAGATCTCTTCCCAAGCTTTTTCGTACATGCTCTGAAATCGGGGTGGAGGCTTCCAAGCCTTCACAGCTCTGGTATTCTGTGAGCCTGCAGACCTAACACCCTGGGGATGCTGCCAAGGCTTCTGGCTTTTATCTTTCGAAGCTGTGGGTCCAGCCAAACCTGGGGCAAATTTAGCCACAGCCAGAGCAGCCAAAGTAGCTGGGGTGCTGGTGTGGGGAGCAGCATTCTGAGGTAGCCCTGGGCAGTGAGCCTATGGAGGGCACCTGAAACCTGTTCCCCAAGACCATTCTGTGTCCGTAGGCCTCTGGGCCTGTAACTGAAGACAACTTCCAAGATCTCTGAAATGCCTTCAGAGCCCTTCTCCCACTGTCTTGGCTATTAGCACTGGGCTGCCTCGTAGCCATTTTAATGTCTTTAGCAACCAGTCCCTTTGCTGCACCACTGGATTTTTCTCTTGAAAATGCTCTCTGCTTCTCTACCACATGGCCAGGCTGCAAATTTCCTAAATCTTTAATCTCTACTTTCCTTTCAAATTTTGGCTTTATGTCATGCCTTTTCTGCCATAACAGCATAGGCTGTTGCAAGTAGCCACGCAGCTTCCTTAATGCTTGGCTGCTTAGAAATTTCTTCTGCCAAATATTCTGGGTCAGCACTTTTAAGGTTCTCATTTCTTAAGACTTTCAGGCATGAACAGAAGGCAGCCAAATTCCTTGCCAGTTCACAGCAAGGTTGGTCTTTGCCTCAGTTTCCAATAAACTCCTTCTTATTTCTATCTGAGACCTCCTTAGAATGGTCTTTACAAGCCATATTTCCATAAGCATTCTGGTCACCACCATTTAACCGGTCTCTAAAACATTCAAACTTTATCTGGTTTTCTTGTCTTCTAAACTTTCACCAGCATCTAGGTTTTTCCTAGCCTGTACTTCCAAATTCTTCCAGCCTCTCCTTAACACCCAATTCCAAAGCCATTTCCACATTTTCAAGTATATGTTATAAGCAATACCCCACCTTTCTGGTACGAATTTTCTGTATTAGTCCATTTCTGTTGCTTATAACAAAATACCTGGAACTTGTTGATTTATAAGAAAATGAAATTTACTGCTTACAGTCTTGGAGGCTGGGCTGTCCAAAGTCCAGGGAACACATCTGGTGAGGGTCTCAGTGGTGGCAACAGTAACCCTGGGGTCTCACATGGCAAAAACTGGCTGAGCAGAGAGAGACTAACCTCTTGTGTTCTTCTTTTAAAGCCCTCAGAACCATGCCTATGACCACCATTTTTAATCCATTCACTAAGGCATGGTCCCACAATCTAATCACCTCTTCAAGGCTCCACCTTTCAATTACCAGAATAGAATTTCCCACCCTCAACAGTTACAGTGGGAATTATGCTTCTAATATATGGACTTTAGGGAACACAATTCAATTGCCCCACAGCACTTTGGCTGAAGGAAGAGCAAGAGAAATTGTAAACACCTGAATGACTAAGAGACTTTTTCCCTCAAGTTCTTTAAAATAGATATGACTGTTAAAGATTGTAACAGAGTATAGCTATAATAAATGTGGACTATTTACAGTCTATACTGTATTCTTATCACAATGAAATGTGCACATTATGCTAATATCTTGAGTACTCATTGTATTCATAGTATTCTGACACTATGAATCAGAGAAAGAAAACTAACATGTTTTCACAGGGTTGTTTGTGAAAACACAAAACAACCCTATTGTCTCACAGTCCAGAGCCCAAGAGTAGAATGTGGAACAGGAATTGTATAGAAAATGGGCAACTCCAGTAGAGGCTGCTGCTGCAGCAGTCACATCACTAGGGAGAAACTATGAGGCATGCACTTCTTTGTGGTGTCCATCTATCAGCAGCTTGTAGTGCCATGCTCCACTGCTCAGGGAGTGGTCGTGAAACAGTCACTCACTAAAAGGTGTAAGGACCTACTTACCTCTACCCCTGCCTCTTCCAGGTTCCTCGTGAGTACAACAAGAACTGTTCTCTAGTGGATGGAAAGGAGGGTGGAGAGTGACCAGCAAAGGAGAAGTGATAGTGGAAAGGAATACTGATGGCTTCTTAACCTGGAGCACAGGTTCGGTGTGATTAGAACTACAGATGTCCAAGACATCCAACTGAATAGACACCAGTATTCTTAGTAAGTGTATATAATTTTATCTCCCTATAATATCACCTAGTAATGTTCAGGAGATTTTCTTTTACAAAAAAATTCAAGGTTTTTGCTAATATCTCTTCAATTAGAAAGTGGTGCTTTTGGGCTGACTGGTTAGCTCAACTGGTTAGAGCACAGCCTTATAACACCAAGGTCATGGGTTCAGGTCCCCATATAGGCAAGCTGCAAAAAAATAAAAAATAAAAAAAATAAAGTGGTGCTTTGTATTACAACCATGATGAAAGAAGCTCGCTACAGCCCCTCTCTCCCACAGACTGACACTAAAAACTATGGATAGAATACAAAAAGCAACAATATAAAAGTAAATAACAGCAGGCAGACTGGGGAGGGAGCCAGAATGTGAAAAATGATCCTTACAAAGTTCATTTTGAGATTTTTTTTTTCTTGTTTTCTATCTTGCTGTTTCCTGAGGATGGTGCCAATTACAAAACTGTGCTATAGGTGTGTGCAGCAATAAATCCAAGACAAACTCTTCGTCTTTCTGGCCATAACATCAGGGCCCCTGCAGCCTAGAAAATATGGGTGGAAAACTCTTTTTCCTTTCCCCTTCTTCACCCTATTTTCTTTCCTGGCCCTGCCCTGAGGCCAGACCAAGTTGCTTAGCTGCATGACATTAGCAGCAATGAGAGTACTGACACTTAAAACCCAAAGAGAAAATCTAATTCTCTGGCAAAGTGAACCAGGAAAAGGGGACACAGTAGTCTAAAAAGTAGCAGGCAGAAGACCTCACTAGTATTTTCTCTCCTTTTCTTTAGTGCTTTTCTCAAAGTGTGGTCCAAACGGGGTAAAAGTGCATGACAGTACAGGCAGATAAAATTCTGAGAGAAGCTTGTGTTTCTGGCCAGAGGAACTGGGAAGAGAAGTCCCTGAGAAGTCAATAGTGGAGAATGGATAGATCCTGGAGAAAGGACAAATGGAGAAGTGTCTCATTCCCAAGCAAAGACCAGGTTTATTTATTGTGCAGTACAGTAAAACGAATGTCTCCTCCAAAGCAAAGAATTGGCAGATTTATTGTCTATTATAAATGATTTAGGTTCCTTAAGATTGTGTTTCTCAGCTGTGACACAAACCAAACACAGGTGCAACATTTGCCTGGGCCCATCCCCTCACTCCACTGAGACATGAGAAACCGTCCCAAACATGACACTCATGCTGTTTGCTATGCTTTGAGTAATAAAGTTCTTTATCGTGCCTTCTTCCAAGTAACCATAAAACTGGTTAATTTGTTAGCTTACAATGAAGGTAAAATTGCAGACCCTTTACAGTTCTTCAGATAAAAAGTCAGTGAACTTGTAGATCAACAGAAAGTATTCAATCTGAATAACAAAGAGGAAAAAAAAGAAAAGAATCTCAGGGACCTATGACGCAATATAAAAAAGTCAATAACATTCATGTAGTAGTCCTAGAAAAAGGGAGAAAGAGACCAATGCAGAAAAAATATTTCCAGAAATGATGGGTAAAAACCTTCCCAAATTTGGTGAAAGACATAAATTTACAGATTTGGAAACAAGCAAATGCTGAACAGGACAACCTCAAAAAAAAAAAAAACCAACCAAATTTGGTTACATCATAAAAAAATGGCTAAAAAGCAAAAATAAAAAACTTGAAGCAACTAAAAAAACAAAAAAATTACATTTTGGGAAATGATTATATTTCTCACCAGAAATCACAGAGACCTCTCTTCCTAGTTCCTCTGGCCAGAAACACAAGCATCTCTCAGTTTTATCTGCCTGCACTGTCATACACTTTCACCCAGTTTGGGCCATGCTTTCAGAAAAGGAGAGAAAATACTAATGAGGACTTCTGCTCCCTACTTTTTAGACTACTGGGTCCCCTTTTCCTGGTTCACTTTGCCATAGAATTATATTTTCTCTTGGGGTTTTAGATGTCAGTACTCTCATCACTGCTGCTGTCATGCAGGTAAGTAACTTGGACAGGGCACAAAATCTTTAAAATGCTAAAGGAAAGAACTGTCAACTCAGAATTCTATAGCCATCAAAAATATCCTTCAGGAATGAAGCTGAAATAAACACATTCTCAGATGAAAGAAAACTACAGAAATCTGCCACCACTAGGCCAGCTCTAGAAAAAAACAAAAAAAACCCTAGAACTAAAAAGTTATTCAGACTGAAGATATATGATAGAAGAAAGTAACAAAAACTTGGAAACTATTAAACTACTCACCTTCTCTAAGTTATTTAGAAAAGGCATGACTACTGAAAGCAAAAATTATAACATTAAGATTTTTAATATATGAAATATATATGAAAACTGTAACATAAAGGAGGGGAGGTAAGTAAATTTATATGGTTGTAAAGCTCTGCATTTTACTTTAGAAGTATATTATTAACTCCTTTTTCTTTTTTTTTGGTGGCTGGCCGGTAAAGAGACTGAACCCTGGACCTTGGAGTTATCAGCACCACACTCTAACCAACTGAGCTAACTGGCCAGCCCTTTTATGAACTCTTATTGGGCTGTAAAAGGGGTTAGGTATGTACACTGTAATCTCTAGAGCAATCATTAACATATATATATGCACATAAGGAGATAACACAAAAAATCCAATAGTTATAATTAAAATGGAACACTAATAAACATTAAATTAATACAAATAGAGGAGAGAAGGGGAAACAGAGAAAACAGTAAACAAATAAAATGGTAGATCTACTCTAACCACATCAATAATTACATTAAATTTTAATACCTGAAACACACCAATTAGAAGACAGAGATAGCCAGACTGTCAGATCGGATACAAAAATAACTACATAAAACAATATGCTGCCTACAAAAAACCTACCTTAAAGACATAGGTAAATTAAAACAATGAAAAAAATGTCATGCAAACAATCAAAAGAAAGCTGAAGTGCTATAAACAACAGAGTAAACTTCAGAATAAGAAAAATTATCAGCTATAAAGAGAGGCAATACATGATAAAAGGACCAATTTTCCAAGAAGACAAAATGATCCTAAATGTCTATGTGATGAACAACAGAACTTCAAAATACATGAAGGAGAAACTGATTGAACTAAAAGGAGAAAGAGGATGATCTGAAGGTAGTAAATTTTGTCAACTGATTGTTCAATTAAAGATCGAACTCCTTATTCTACTCCTTCCCCCTTTCTCATTACTGCACTTGATTAGTCTTTTTTAAAAGATTAATAAAAAAATAAAGGGAGAAGTAAAAAAATTAAAAATCCACAATCATACTTGGAGACTTCAATACTTTTCTCCCAGTAATTGATAGAACAGATCATGGAGAAAGATAGAGAAAACCTTAAAAATACTACCAACCAATTTGACCTAACATTTATAGAACACTCCACACAACTACAGACTACATATTCTTTTCAAAAGTACACACATAACATTCACCATAATAGACTATATTCTGAGCCGTAAAACAAACCTTAACAAATTTTTTAAAATTTTGAAATCAGGGCCAGCCCATGGCTCACTTGGGAGAGTGCGGTGCTGATAACACCAAGGCCCTGGGTTCGGATCCCACATAGGGATGGCCGGTTCGCTCACTGGCTGAGTGTGGTGCTGACAACACCAAGTCAAGGGTTAAGATCCCCTTACCGGTCATCTTT
>NW_007754184.1:7605-8133 GCF_000696425.1 Galeopterus variegatus
CCAAGTCAAGGGTTAAGATCCCCTTACCGGTCATCTTTTTAAAAAAAAAAAAAAAAAATTGAAATCATAAAACAGTCTCTGAGCATCATCAAATTAAACTTGAAATCAGTAACAGAAAGCTATCTGGAAAATCCCCAGATTCTGGAAATTAAAGAATACATTTCTAAATAATCTGTGGGTCAGAGAAGTAATCACAAACAAAACTAGAAAATATTTTAAATTGAATGAAAATGAAAACACAGTATCAAAATTTGTAGGATGCAGCCAAAGGCAGAGCTTAGAGGGAACTATATAGCTAAATACTAATACTAGGGGAGAAAAGTCTCAGATCAATGATCCAAGCTTCTACTTTAAGAAACTACAATTGCAAATTAAACACAAAGCAACCAGAAGAAAGAAAATAAAGAGCAGAAGTCAATGAAATTCAAAATAGAAATAGGAAAAATAAATAAATAAACAAACGAATGAAGCAAAAGCTGATTCTCTGAAAAGATCCTAAGAAAATAAGCTTCTAGGGCCGGCCCGGTG
>NW_007754185.1:0-346 GCF_000696425.1 Galeopterus variegatus
AGGAATTCTTTCTTCTGTTTGCTCTAGCCTGCTGTTCAAGCTCTCAGTTGTGTTTTTAATTTCATTGAATGACTCTTTCAGGTCCATGAATTCTGCTACATTCTTTTTTAATGTATTAATCTCTATGTAAATTTCTCCTTTCACATCCTAGATAGTTTTCTTCAGTTCATTATATCATCTAACTATATCTTTTTGTATTTCATTGAGATTTCTTAAGATTTTTACTTGGACTACCTTTTCAGTCATATCAAGGGTTTCATGCTCTATGGGATCTGGTTCTTGAGAGTTATTGTATTCCTTTGGTGGACTAATATTTTTGGTTTTTTGTTTTGTTTTGTTTTTTTCC
>NW_007754185.1:1325-2604 GCF_000696425.1 Galeopterus variegatus
GATGTCACTAGTTATTTCTTTCTTCAGTTGCATGGTAGGAAGCAATACGTAGTATTTTCAATATTCTGAGTGAAAATGATTTGGAGGTAAAATTATGCTCTCTCAGTTGAATTACTATAAAACCTTATAATGATTTTTCTTTACCTAATTGTAAAATCACTTTACTTGAAAGTATTTTTTTCCAAAAATGCCAGAGTGATCATATCATTCTCACTTTAAAATCATTCAATGTGTTTTTACTTCTTTTAGAATAAAATATTAGTTTCTAAAAACTACTTACTATGTCATTAATGGCCTAACTCCTGCTTGGTTCACTGTTCAAGTCTTGTGTCGGCTAGTGCTAAATTTATTTTATTTCACCAGAGGAAACTTCTTCCTTTCCTTTGATTTTAGCTTATTCTAACCTATTAGCTTATGAACCCAGAGAATTGTTCAAACTCCTTTTTTTCTAANGTTATTGTATTCCTTTGGTGGACTAATATTTTTGGTTTTTTGTTTTGTTTTGTTTTTTTCCCATACATCTAGTATCCCTATGTTGTTATGTAGACATCAGGTAAACAGTTGCTTTTTCTTTTTTCTTTTTTTTTTTTCCTTTTTGTCTTTTCTACTGACCAGCAATGGGATCGCAACACTTGGAGTCGCGCCCGCACCGGGGACCGGCAATGGGATCGCAACCCTCGGTGTTGCGCCTGCACTGCACTCAGCCAGCGAGCAGGAACCGGTCTCCACATGGGATCTGAACCCTCGGTGGGAGCGCCGCCGTGCTCCCAAGCGGCGCACTCTCCAGTGCGCCACCGGGCCAGCCCAACAGTTGCTTTTTCTATTACTCTCCTTTATTGGACTCTGCTGGTGACCCTCTTTGTGTCAATGCAGTCAAGGAATAGGTGGTCCACCTGCACAGCAGCAATGGCCACTGTAGCTGCTGCTGTGGTAGTGGTGGTGGTTGTGGAGGTGGCCTTGGTGGGCTGTCCCTGTGGCAGCAGTGGCTCCAGTGGTTGTGGGGTGCTAATGCAATGATGGTGGCTTCCCAGTGTTTCTGATGGTGGCGGCAACTATAGCACTGGCAGTTGCAGCAGCTGCCATTTAGCTGCAGTGTCTATAACAGAAACCTGTGCAGATACAGTGTCTGTAGTGACAGCAGGGTTACTTCATGTGGATGGCAGGAACACCAGGAGCTGCAAGTGCCTCCCTCATGTCTGCACTGTTTGCAGCAGCACAGGAGTTACCTTGTGGGGATGACAGTGGTACCAGCCTCTTAAACAGCCTTCATTGTGTCTGC
>NW_007754185.1:4357-4897 GCF_000696425.1 Galeopterus variegatus
AGCTTATTCTAACCTATTAGCTTATGAACCCAGAGAATTGTTCAAACTCCTTTTTTTCTAACTAAGTTGACTCTTATTCATTCTTTGAGTCTCAAACTATGTGTACTGCCCCTGGTTTGTCTACCCTAAGCTGGATCAGGGATTTAGCTGTGTGTAATAGAATCTTCCCCATAATGTTGTACTCGTAACTTATAAATACAATACATTGCAACCTGTGTCTGTCTCGTTTGTTCATGTATCCTAGAAATCTAGAACACTGAAATAGTGATATTTTTAAATAAAATATTTAGGATCAATAGTCAATACTTTCAAATAATTATAATGAAAAGTAATAATTGTGTTAGATACATTGTGAGTTTGTATATTTTAAAAGTTTTAATTCAATCTAAACAAAATTTAGTATTAATGATATCTAAAAAATGCTTACCATATGATGGGATTGAATAATCATAAGAATTATTTCTTTTCGAATTATGTTTTTAAATTAAGATACTTTTCAGAATGCTTCTTATAAATTCTGAGATAAATATAAATATGGGA
>NW_007754185.1:5281-5812 GCF_000696425.1 Galeopterus variegatus
AATGGGAAAAAAGCAAATGTTGCATTCAAAATAAATAATTTCACTTAAAATTGAGTAAAACAGAGAAAATACTATTATTTATGGCATACAAATTTAAAAAGAGACAAAACTAATCAACAGTATTAAAAAGTCATACATTATTTACTTTTATTGGTGGGTAATTGGCAAGAAGAATATGGCTTCTCAGCAGGTGGCAAAGTTTACATCTAGAGCTTAGTAGTATTTACCCATGTATTCAATTAAGAAAAATCATGTCATTTCCTGTACATCACTGGTAATATGTCTCTATATTATAAAAATAAATGTCTTCAATTTTAAAATGTTATTGAAAGATACACAAAAACAAAAAAGAATATACTTTGAAAACTGGAAAAACGTACGAAGTCCTTGGATCTGACTCAGTGATTTTTCTCAATTGAACACACATGAGTTTGAGCAATGACCACACACTGTCACATACGTGTGTAATCTCTCTCTTTCTCTCTCTGTCTCTCTCTCTCATACACACACACTCAGAGCATGTTTCTGATA
>NW_007754185.1:7260-8133 GCF_000696425.1 Galeopterus variegatus
TTGCTTTAAAAAATAAACCTCAAACTCATTTGCAGCCACTTCTCATTCCCTCCTCTGCCCAGATGCTGACAACCACTGATCTACTTGCTGTTTCTATAAACTTTCCTCTTCTGGATATTTCACATAAATGGAATCATACAATATGTGGTCTTTGTAGCTGATTTCCTTCACTTAGCATTTTTTTTCAATGTTCATCCATACTGTAGCATGAACCAGTACTTCATTCGTTTTTACTGACAAGTAATACTCCATTGTGTGGATATACTATGTTTTGCCTATTCATCATCTGTGATCATTTGGATTGTTTCAACATTTTGCCTGTTATGAATAACAATGCTATGGGCATTCAGGTACAAGTTTTGGCTCAATGAATGTTTTCAGTTCTTTTGGTATATACTCAGGTGTGGAATTGCTGAGTCCTATTGTAATTCTGTTCAAGGAGGAACCGCAATAATATTTTGCAAACCAGTTGTACAATTTTATGTTTCTACCAGCATGTATGATGATTTCAATCTCCATACACTTACTAGCTTTTTATTGTTTTTTGAATTATTGTTATAGGCATTGTAGTGGATGTGATATCTCATATGGTTTTGATTTGCAATTTGATAATCACTAATTATATTGAACATATTTTCATGTATTTATCGGCCATTAGTATATCTTCTTTGGAGAAATATCTTTGAAATTCTTTGTAACTTTTAATTGGTATATTTATGTTTTTATTATTGAATCATAAGAGTTTTTCAAATATTCCATATGCAAGTCTTTTATCAGATGTATTATTTGCAGATATTTTCTCCCAATCTATAGGTTATTTCACATTTTAATGATGTCCTTAAAATCACTAATGCTTTTCATTTACGTGAAGTC
>NW_007754186.1:0-1192 GCF_000696425.1 Galeopterus variegatus
TCGTGTCCGGCAATGGATCACAACCCTCAGTGTTGCGCCCGTACCGGACCGGGACCGGCAATAGGATCGCAACCCTCAGTGTTGCGCCCGCACCTCGCTAAGCCAGTGAGCGGGAACCGGTCTGTATGTGGGAACCAAACCCTTGGCGGGAGCACCGCCACGCTCCCAAGCGGCGCACTGTACCACCGGGCTGGCCCTGAAATTCTTATATTATAAAAATCATGTTTTGTGTATGAAATGTCAAAAATGCTGGTGTGAGTGAAATAGAGAGAGGATGAGTGAGGAGTGTGGATGTGCAGGGATATTAGATATTGTGGAAATCCAGGCAGAAGTGTTTAGAATTCAGGTGTTTTGTGAGGAGGTTATCTTGGAAAATGTGTAGGGAATTGAACATGACACTAAAATAAAATCTTAGCAACATCAGACTTGCAGGACGGGAGAAGGCAGGCTGACCGAAGACCCAGAGTTATCTGGCTGAGTAATGGGTGTTGGGGTGGGAATAAAGATGGGAGCACATTTTGAAAATCTCTTTTTGCTCAAAGTTCCTTTCTCACCATTGAAACCTGAGATAAAGGGAAATCTGAGGGAGACAGAGAAACACAAGGAAAAAAATGGAAAAAGGAAAGTTTTTGTGTTGATGGTCAGAGCCTTGAGGAAATTGGTTTCTTCAACAGAAGAAAAAGAAGGGAATTGGTAAAGAAAGCCATTTTTACCATGCTTCTAAAAATGTTTTCACTCTTTGTTCTCTGTTTGCACCACTTCCTATTTTTTATAAGATATTCCTAGAAATGCTAACACGTTATAATAGTCATACAGACCTGAGGGTGACAGCTCAGGTCCAGTCTAACTGAGCAAGCTCACCACTACTGTTTTCCCATCGCTGTCTAAAAGTATTGAATACCAGCATAGAAACAATGCTAATTCCCCAGTGGCCGTCTATGTGGGATTGTGTCTGTTGTATGTAAGGATATTTTAAGTGAAATTCATATAATAGTGCATAGTTATTTAGTCTGTAGTAAGGGGGAGAAATATTGTAAGCGTTTAGTATGTACATATATTTATATAACTTGTAGAAGACCTTTATGTGAAAGGCACATTACCTGTGTTATAGATGAGGAGGTGAATCATGGATTGGTAAAGGGGATATTTCATGTTCAAGTATTAACCTGTCCAAAGAGAGGTTCAAATGAGG
>NW_007754186.1:1502-2656 GCF_000696425.1 Galeopterus variegatus
CCTGCTGTCCTTGGCCATCTACACAGTCACTGTGTTTGGAAACTTGGGAATGATTGTGATCATCAGGGTCAGTCCCAAACTGCACACCCCCCATGTAAGTTTTCCTCAGCAATTTACTCTTTCTTGATACTTGTTACTCCTGTGCTAATGACATATCCACATATTATGTACTCAGCACTAAAAAGGAACAAAGTACTGATACATGCAGCAACTCAAGCGATCCGGGATGGATCTCAAGGGAATCATGCTGAGTGAAAACAGGCTGATCTCAAGAGGTTACATACTGTATGATCCCATGCATACAACATTGTTGAAATACAAAATTATAGAGATGGCGAACAGTTAGTGGTTGTCAGAGATTAAGGCGGGCGGTAGGGAGAAAGGTGGTTGCGATTATAAAAGGACAGCACTAGGGGTCCTTATGCTGGAAGTGTTCTGTATCCTGACTGTGGTGGTGGTAAATGAATCTACATAAGTGATAAAATTGCATAGAACCAAATACACATTCCATCTCAGGGCACCTATGACCTCCCAGGGATAACCTTGTCCTTGGCCTGTCTGCACAAAGTCCTCTAGAAATGATTAATATATACTTCAGATCAATTTTCTGCACTATGCAGAGAAGCCACTATTAGTATATTTTTCTCCTTTTTGGGGTAAATTTCTTGATTATCTTTATAAGACAAGCCACGTGTCTCTAGCTTAAATGGTCTTGAAAATCAAAAGAGGAAATAAAAAGCTGATAAATAGCTTCTAGTATTTTTGTCTTTTTTAAATTTTTGTTAATTAAGATAAAAGATAAATCAAATGTTTGCAGGTTAAATTAGATCAAATCAGAGAAAGAAAAAAGCAAATTATATAATGAACACTTGCTCCTCTGACACTTGTCATTTCTAAAAGCATTGAGAATATTTTTATTAAATTTACAGAAAATACAACTATAAACAAATACAAGACTTTTTCCAAAGGGCCACTTTGTGATAAAGTAGATACACATGGTGTTCATGGTTTTTTAAAAGTGCTATATCATCTCTGGTTTGAGAACCATCTATTTCTCTAAAAGGCTTTTCAAGACAACTCCAGCGCTGTTGTCAGGTGACACTGGCAAAAGTGTAAATGTGGGGAAAACATCTGAGGTGGGTTTCAAAAGAAGA
>NW_007754186.1:3097-3609 GCF_000696425.1 Galeopterus variegatus
CTAAAAGGCTTTTCAAGACAACTCCAGCGCTGTTGTCAGGTGACACTGGCAAAAGTGTAAAAGTGGGGAAAACATCTGAGATGGGTTTCAAAAGAAGATGCCCGGGCCTACCAGGTCCAAGTCCAGCTGGGTTAATAAGAGGCACAGCTGCAGAGCGGGAAGCCAAGAGTGGATTCATGTCTGCACTTCTACCAGACCTCGATTCTGCTGTATAAAATGATAACATATGGATTATTTAGTCTTCACCCTTCACAAATAAGTCAAATTGAAAAAAACCCTCTGAATATAAGTAATAGCATCAAGAAAGTTATTCTTATATTGTTTAACTGACTAATATAGACATATATGAATAACCACACTACTATCAAATTTAAAATTCTACCTGGCTAGTAATAACGCTGGTATTTAGCACATTTGTGGACTACTCTTTAATTATTCAAAATGAAAGTAGAAATAGGCCTCAATTCCTAAACACAAATACTAATTTATATTACTAAAATCTGATTAAAGTT
>NW_007754186.1:7920-8133 GCF_000696425.1 Galeopterus variegatus
TTCAATTCATATTCATCTAAAGCCTACCACATACCACACACAGTGTTTTCATGTTTACTAACTGCTTCCTCCTACCAGAATGTAAGCTTCTTAAGGGCAGGCACCTTGTCTACCTGGTTTGCAGCTGCATCCACAATGCTTGGAAGAGTCTAGTACATGGCAGGTGTTCACTGGCTCACTTTGCAACATATATACATGAGCAAAATAAAGCCT
>NW_007754187.1:0-5057 GCF_000696425.1 Galeopterus variegatus
CCCGACGTCAGCTCTCAGGCAGCAAAGGTGGTACTGGTTGCAACAGTTACATTTTCTCCTCTCTTTTACTGATTCCCCTGCACAGTGGCAGGCAAAGTAAATGCTAACACTATTTAACACCCTTACCAGCAGGAAAATATCCCGGAGAGTGTCTGCTCTTTCATTTTTTTCAGGAGCAAATCTTTTAGCCACATAAACAACATACTGGTTTTCACCCACATCTATGAAAAACATGAACTAATATTTTGATGAAATAGGACCTTTGCATCATATCAAAATAGGAAAATGAACCACATTTATCTCTTCTTTATTGTGCATGCAGTGGTGTCTGGTGAACGTCTAACAACTAGTTCTGGGGATTGGGGTGAAGCCCTGATTTGTAGTGTTTGCTATTTCTGTGGTGTAAATATTCCCATCATTGCTGATTTCAAGTTTCCAAACTGAAGGAAATTGATACACCCACTGGCTCTGGCAAGGCAGCAGGTGACAGCTCCAGCACGATATATATATGTGTGTGTGTGTGTGTGTGTGTGTGTGTGTGTGTGTGTGTATGCATATATATATCACGATATATATATGTATATAAAACTACCCGAGAAACACTATACAGATAAAATTTATCCCCAGAGCAGCAACTCTAATATTCTTCATGACTGAGTCCTGACTTGGCAAATCATTATATTCAAACCAAGATAAACAAATTGCTTCCTATGATATCATCATAGTGAGTACTGAATTTCTGGTATGCATTTCCTATCCAAGTAGACCAGACCGTAACACTGTGATTGTCTCTTAAAATAAGTGCTACCACTTAAAGCTGACTTCACGCTGTCTATTTTCACACATTGCTCTATGCTCTTCTGGCAAGACACAAAATTATATCCTTTCTGTAGCCTCTTTTGGTAAATGATTGTAATTTCTTTGGTGTCATTTGTATCCTCAGGGGGACTCTGGGATGGAAGTGATATAATAGAGCAGAGAATCCCTTATGAAATATTTTTACCAGAAGATTTTATTGAGCCTCTAAAATAATTTCATCTCCTTTCCCTGTATAGCCTGCCCATAGAGCCAAATTGCTACACAAGAGGGTCTGCAAATATGGATGAGAAAGAAAGAAAGAAAGAAAGAAAGAAAGAAAGAAAGAAAGAAAGAAAGAAAGAAAGAAAGAAAGAAAGAAAGAAAGAAAGAAAGAGAGAACAAATCTATAACTAGAGGTGGGAAGGGGTTTAGGAAGATATTGGATAAGGGGCCCAAAGAATAATTACAATTTGTAATAATGAATATGTTAATAATATTGATTCGATCAGCACATATTGTACATAAGTGAGGGCAGCCAACATTGTACCCCCAAAATATGTGTAATAAAACAAATTGTAAAAAGGAAAAAAAAAATCAAGTGTACACCTATACATAATTATTTCAATTTTTCCTTTAAGATGTCAGTACTTGACCATCTGTATGCATATTTTTACAAAGCTACAATTGTACTGTGTATATCACTTTATATTTTTTCACTGAACATTAAATTATAAGCATTTATTTTGTTCCTGACCCTGAAAAAAATATGAATGAGAAAACAGGCAGAAGCCAATAGAAATTATTTATATATGAAAGGAAAGAGGATCTTTGAAAACTATTCTTCGCTTTGGGGCCTGAAGGAAACAGCGATCGTCTTGAGGTTTAAAATCTACAGATTTCTAGATTGGTTCTAATAATAGCGAGGGAGGGAGGAAGAGAGAGATCTGAGAACCATACTCAGAGAGACGAGTGTGTGGAAGTGATAAGCTGTTCAGGCCCATAGTCTTATCTTTGTTGACTTTTCCTTGCCCCTTAGACAGCTGTCCTTACTCTTTGAGCTATTTCTAGGAAGGAGCAGCAGAATCTATCACTTCTTCTGGTCAACATAGCACAATGGCAGACATCAGATGACGTGGATCATGACATTCTTCTGGCCTTTTTCTCTCCCTCCTCCCCTGCATGTTTCACCTTCTATAGGGAAGGGGACATATGGCAGTAACTTAACTTCACATCAAGTCACGGTTTTTGCAGCTATTTACAATAGAATTATTGCACTCTACCACCCCGACTAGCTGGGATCTTGCCCTTTCCTCTCTGTTTTGGAATGTTAGCTCTCATGATGGTCCTTTTCTTTTAGCTCCAAGAGCACCCATGGTGCAGCATGAGACATAAAATGTGCCAGCCTTGTGCCAGTGCAGTCCCATCTCCTGAGAGAGGTAGGTGGCCCAGGCAGAGGAAGAAGGCACAGGTCAGGGCGGCAAAGCAGTGACAGTACTTTGTAAAAAGCTCAGCATCTTTGTAAGATAGTGATGTCATTTCGTTTTCCTATTCTTGATCATATTCTGAAGCAGCAAAGTACGTAGTCCTGCATCTCCTGGTGCTGATTCTTTAAGCGTAGAAATATAATTGCCACTTTTCCTGCCAGCTATAGAGAACATTATCAGCTTAGATTGTTTTACTGCACCCCATGGGCAAATAAAGATCTTTCCTTCCGAAGGGCACAAAAGGTGATGTTCACTGTTTTTCTCCTCCTGGTCAGTTTGTACTTGCACGATGAGATTCTTGGGACCTCGCACAGAGTAGCCGTTGGTCAATAGTTGCTCCCTGAATGAATTAATAAAAAGATGCCCAAGTGATAAAGCATTCTAGCTTTGCCACCTGGAATCAATCGCTAGGAATCAATCACACAGAGTGATTTCCTTTGCTTCTCCTTTTTGCAGGAGGAGCAGGCAGAAGATGGGATCTGCTTTTTGGTGACCTCTAGATGGTTATTGCTTGAGTCTGATCAGTACTTGTGACCATGTTTGCTCTTTGGCTTTAGTTTTGGGGAACTAGGGGTATTTGGCAATTGCCAACCACCTAACCGTGTCTTGACCCTACTCACGTGTTAGCCCAGGCTGGCTACACATATCTTCACTTTACCTTGACATTTGTTATTTATTGATGGCCAAGGAAATGAATGGATTAATAAAAATATCTATGCTTTTCTGCAAGTGGTTTGTGTAACAGAAGGAAACTTTAGTCAAGGGAATGCATACCTCTTCCAGATGGATGAAAGAAAAGCTATGATAGGGCTAAGACTGGGTTTCCTGTTCAGGTTTGGATTATTTGAAATTCTTAGGTAGGGTCAGTAGACAGCCAGACACTTTGTCCAGTGGCATATGGAGGAGCCAGTTGTCCCTACATATGTTGCCCAAGAATTTATTATTGTGGAGGGGGAGTTTCTAGAGTATCTTATGGAGCTGCCCAGTTGTGCATTGTGGAGTGATAGGTAAACGCCATTTTAAAGTATAAAGCACTATTCCAGTGCGTGACATTATCCACACCACTACTAATGATGGTCATAATACAATACAAAATTTTCTCTTCTAGCACATAAAAGATGCTGCCCGATGTCCTTCTTGACTTTACACTTGCTGACAGCAAACAGCTGAGGGCAATGGCTTAGGTGTTCTTAACACACTTATTCACAAGTGTGAATTGAACTGTTTCTCTGCTGAGTCCCAGAGAAAGTATTAGAATTGAGTGGAGACTCCAAAAACACAGGTACTCCTCGGTAATAGTATTAAGCACTTGGTATTCAAAGCCATTTTCGCCCTCACCAGTTAGTGGATCGACACTCCCGCTACTACACTTTAAGATTTACATATCTGTGCAGGCTTCTGGTGTTGATTAGACTGCCCTTGTTCAGACTGTAACCTTGTGAGAATTGCCTATCACAGCCGGGGAAGGTACAGAAGTGATCTCGACAGTTCCCAAAATGCAGAAGTGAAGGCAAGAGCCTAACGACTGGGGGCAAATCATCAGATGAAAAGAAAACATCTAAGTATCTTTGGTCAGAGAAATTGCTCAGGCTCTCATCTTCAAAGTGTGTCATGTTAAAATCTATCTGTCTATCTATCTATCTGTCTGTCTGTCTGTCTAGCTAGCTATAGATATCCATAGATGTATCTATTCTTTGCAAATCCCTGATCACTTTATCCCTCGTTAGACGGCTTCTCTATATTTGCTGCACCACAGGAAATGCTTGCATGGCTGTGGCCGTCAACGTTACCATATCTTCCCACAGGATTTCTAGGATCAAGCACTTCCTGGCCAGAAAACAAAACCATTTCTTAGTGGCTTTGAATGAAAAATGAAGACACATCCAGGTACCTTCTAAGGGGAGACACTGCAGGAGAATGGAGCTGCACTTATATTACTATGATATGTGATTGCACACGTACCCGTGCTATGCAAAGTCCGAGCTCCAAAAAATAAATTAAAAAGTAAATAAAGATACAACAATCACAATAATACATTGAACTTTCAAAAGGAGAGAACAGAACTGAGGTTAACAGAGCGGGGAAAGGGAGAGGGAAATGGAGGTTAGCAAGAACTTGGTAAAGGGCCACAAAAAATTATTACATGGTGTAATGTTGAATTTACTCATTATCCCGATTGGAGCATCACATACTGCACTCAGGTATTGATATCCAGTGTGGTACCCCACAGATCTGTACAATCAATTAAACTTCAATAAAAAAAATTAAAGAAAAAAAAGTCCAAGCTCCTTGTTTTCTCACTATTAGAACATTTAGATGTGGTTTGTTAGGAAAACAGACACTGACATTTTTTCCCCTCTTCATTGAGTTAATGAGTTGTAAAAATGTGAAACCATTTGGGATAAATAAAATAAAATAAAGGTTAGATAGGGATTAATTCCCAAAGCCAATACTCAAGGCCAGTAGTTAGCTGAAGTGTGATATCTGCAGAAACTTCTGTCAGACAGACCTGTGCTTTAAGCAAATGAGCAATTTGGGACAATCTTTGACAGCTGGGGTCCATTCTAAATCAAATAAGTGATGGCACGGTACACATGGAATATGCTCAGCATGGGGCATTTGGGTCGTCTCCTATCAGTAATTATTTTGGCAAGATCCTGTTGGTTGTGGCATGTAACATCAGTCATGGCAGGGATAGCACTTGGGAGAAAATAGGTCTGTTGGGAATAAATTTTCCCTACTTACTATGTCTGCCCTCCCTCCCTCCCTCCCTCC
>NW_007754187.1:7780-8132 GCF_000696425.1 Galeopterus variegatus
AGCATAATTGGAGGAGAAATGTTAAAAGAGGGAAATGAAAGATATTGAATGCATCTCTTCCGACTTTGTATATTGATTTAACCGTTTTTATAACTCAAAGCCAATCCGTCAAGTTGACATGTTGTCAGGCAGTCTTAGTTCATGACACATTAAATAATACTTCATCTATCACTTATACTCTGCCAACATTAAAAAAAAAAGCCATTGGGGGGGCTTAAAGTAAAAGCAAAGACCAAAAAAATTGACATCATTGGGTCAAGGGTAAAGAACTAGAACCACATAGTTAGGAAAGAAATAAAAAGATGATTGTCCTAGAAAACCTAAGACCAAAGAAAGCTCCAGCAACTGAGTG
>NW_007754188.1:0-397 GCF_000696425.1 Galeopterus variegatus
GCTAGTACTTCCAATACTATGTTGAATAGGAGTGGTGAGAGTGGGCATCCTTGTCTTGTTCTTGTTCTTAAAGGAAAAGATTTCAGTTTTTCCATATTCAGGATGATGTTGGCCGTGGGTTTGTCATATATGGCTTTTATTGCATTGAGATATTTTCCTTCTATACCTAATTTGTTGAGGGTCTTTATCATGAAGGGATGCTGAATTTTGTCAAGTGCTTTTTGTGTGTCTGTTAAGATACTTATATGGTTTTTGTCCTGCTTTTGTTGATGTGGTGTATCACATTTATTAATTTGCATATATTGAACCATCCTTGCATCCCTGGGATGAATCCCGCTTGATCATGGTATATAATCTTTTTGATGCAATGTTGTATTCTATTTGCTAATATCTTGTT
>NW_007754188.1:467-976 GCF_000696425.1 Galeopterus variegatus
TAAAGGTTTGGTAGAATTAAGTGGTGAAGCCATCTGGTCATAGGCTTTTCTTTGTTGAGAGGCTGTTGATTACTGCATCAATCTCATTGCTTCTTATTGGTCTGTACAGGTTTTGTATTTCTTCTTGGTTCAGTCTTGGTAGTTTGTATGTGTACAGAAATTTATCCATTTCCTCCAAGTTTTCAAGTTTGTTGGCATATAGTTGTTCATAATAGTCTCTAATAATTCTTTGTATTACTGTAATATCAGTTGTAATATCTTTTTTTTCATTTTTGATTAACCAAAACAGCCTGGTACTATCATAAAAGCAGACACGTGGACCAATGGAACAGAATAGAGAACCCAGAAATCAACCCAGGTTCTTACAGCCAACTCGTCTTAGACAAAAGCACCAAGAACATACACTGGGGAAAAGACGGCCTCTTCAGTAAATGGTGCTGGGAAAACCGGATATACATATGCAGAAGAATGAAACTAGACCCATACCTCTTGCCATATACCAAAGTCAA
>NW_007754188.1:1677-8132 GCF_000696425.1 Galeopterus variegatus
AGGAACTCAAACAACTTCACAGTAAGAAAACAAATAACACAATTAAAAAATGGCAAAGGAGGGCCGGCCCGGTGGCGCACTGGAGAGTGCGCTGCTTGGGAGCACGGCGGCGCTCCCACTGAGGGTTCAGATCCCATGTGGAGACCGGTTCCCGCTCGCTGGCTGAGCGCGGTGCGGACGCAGCACCGAGGGTTGCGATCCCGTTGCCGGTCAGTAAAAAAGACAAAAAGGAAAAAAAAATGGCAAAGGAGCTGAACAGACATTTTTCAAAGGAAGACATACAAATGGCCAACAAGTACATGAAAAAGTACTCAACATCACTAATCATCAGGGAAATGCAAATCAAAACCACATTGAGATATCATCTCACCCCAGCTAGACTGGCTATTATCAAAAAGACTGAGAATAACAAATGCTAGTGAGGATGTGGAGAAAAGGAAACTCTTCTACACCATTGGTAGGACTAGAAATTAGTACAGCCATTATGGAGAACAGTGTGGTGATTTCTCAAACAACTACAGATAGAACTGCCATGTGACCCAGCAATCCCACTTCTGGGTATATACCCAAAGGAATGGGAATCATCATGTCAAAGGGATACCTGCACTCTCATGTGCACTGCAGCTCTATTTATAATAGCCAAGATATGGAACCAACCTAAATGTCCATCAATGGATGACTGGATCAGAAAAATGTGGTATATACATACACAACGGAATACTACTCAGCCATAAAAAAAAGAATGAAATTCTGCCATTCACAGTAACATGGATGAACTTGAAGAAAATTATGTTAAGTGAAATAAGCCAGGCACAGAAAGAGAAATACCACATGTCTTCACTCATAAGTGGGACCTAAGAAACAAACAAACAAAGACCATAATAAAACGTTGAACTTTGAGAAGGAGAGAACAGACCTATAGTTACCAGAGGTGGGAAAGCGGAAGGAGGAAAGGGGATAGAGAGTAACTGGGTAAGGGACACAAAAAGTAATTACAATTTGTAATGATGAACATGCTAACAATATTGATTTGATCATCACATACTGTGCACAAATACTAATAGTCAACTCTGTACCCCATAAATATGTATAAATAAAAATAATAAAAAATTTAAAAAAGAAGGTCTCTGACAGATTAGTAAACTTTAAACATGATGAAATTGCTGGGAAGGGCATTCCAAGACTTGGAAGTAGGATAAGCAAAAGATGAGAAAGAGGCACATTTGTGGAATAAGGAAGAGTTCAGTTTGAATATAATATTCATGGAGGAAATATTAAGAAATGAAGGGGCCATATACAAAGAATTTTGGCTTTGAAATCAGACAAATCTAAGCTGAAATTCTGGAGTATTTAACCTCAGTTTCCTTATACATGAAACAATGCTTTATTCATAGTGTTGTAAGGATAAATGAGGTGTGTGTGTGTGTGTGTGTGTAACATATTGCCTGGCATATAGTACGTACTAAATAATGGCAGCTATTGCTATTACTTTCAAATACATGTATATGATAATCATAGCAAATATAACTAGATTGGTGGCTTGAGACCTTATACTGGAAAGTCTTGAATCCATCACTAATTTTCAAGTGTAAGTATGTAATGATTCTTAGTCTAGCAATTCATGAAGTACAATTTTTATTTTTTATCTTAAGTCAGGAGTTGGCAAAACTTTCTGTAAAGGGTCAGATGAGAAATACTGTAAGCTCTGTAGGCTCTATGGTCTTGGTCATAACTACTCACCTCTGCTGTGGTAGCATGAAAGCAGCTACAGACACAGACAAGAAGTCAGCAAATGAGTATGGGTGTATTCCAAGAAAATTTTATTTATGAAAACAAGGACTGGACCAGATTTAGTTTGTCAACCATAGCTGTGGACCCCTGTCTTAAGTACTTTCCATGAAAATGTTTTCCCTCTTATGGAGAAACCTAGAAGAATGTTATATATGAACATTCTTCTCACTATGTAATTAAAAACTAAGATTTTCATTATGAAAATAAAAATGTATTTATCCTTTGTATGAAACAAATAACATTATTTCTAATACAAAGGTAGTGCCTTGTACACAATACGTGTTTGATAGATGCTCTTTGGATAAATAAATAAGACCAATTGATTCTTTTGATTTTAAAGTAACTTGGTTTTAGTGATGGCACATGACCACCATTTCTGGCAGAGGCACTACAAAAATCCAAAGTAAAATAACCCAAGTGTCCTCTTTCAGTGTTTTCCATGAGAAAGTGCTCACTATGTACCACTTGAGGAAGTTAATACTTAACAGCTGTTTTAGAGAATTATTCAATATTCCAAATAGTTAATACATTTTACTTTCTTTCAGTAATGGTTTCTTAAGAATTAACAATTCTTTTAAAAATACTGAAAACTGAAATGTTTGCACCTCCATTACTAATACCAATGACAGTGTTACATATTCAATAGTCTTGATCAACCAGCTACTTTACCAGATAAAATGTGTGGTAGGCAGCCTCCAAGATGGTCTTGATTGATCTCCACCTCATGGTACTGACAATTTTGTGAAATTCTCTCCCCTAGATTGTGAGATGAACTTGGTGAATTTTTTCTAACAAATAAATACAGAAGTGATGAAATGTCACTTCTGGGAATAGGTTATAGAAAGTCCTGGATGTGTTCTCTTGAGAACTCCCTCTCTCAGATCTTTTCCACCGAGCAAAGCAAGTCAACAGCCACATGGAAAGGTCTACATGGCATGGCAAGGAACTGAGGCCCTCATTTCAACAGCCTCCCAGGAACTGAAACTTGTGAACAACCACATGAGTTAGCTTGAAAGTAGATCCTTCAGCTTTAACCAAGCCTTGTCTCTTCCAGCCAACAGCATGATTGCAACCTCCTGAAACACCTTGAACCAGAGGCATCCAGCTGAGTTCCTTCTGGATTCCTGACCCAGTGAGATAATAAATGTTTACGGTTTTCAGCCATAAGTTTTGGGGTAATTTGCTACATAGCAATAGATGACTAATATATTAGATGCTTGGCTAACATTCATAATATGGCCAACATGTTAGCCATGTGGGCTATAATGGTAAATAGACTTTCAGCCTTGTTTTGAAGTAGCTGATTACTTAGTAGAAAATATAGAAGGGCAAATATAGAGTTATTAAAGTATTTTTTATGCTGTATATCAGCACTATGGGAACACAGAAGTGTGAGCCACTAACTGAATAAAGAGACCAGAGTAGGGAGTTAGGTTATGGGTAAAAAGAGCAAATAAAGAATAGAAATACAATCATAGCCTTGAAGAATGAGTGTCATCAAGAATTCAAGGAGAAAGAAGCATTCCAGACAAAGAAAACAGAATGTGCAATGGGCAGAAGCATGAAAGAACATTATGCCTTTTGGGAATAAATAGCTCAGCCTGGCTGGAGCACAGGATACATATGCAAAAGTGAGTGGAGATGATGTTGGCAAGATAAAGTATTGAGATAAAAGATGGAAAGGTTTATGAAAAGAAGAGAAAACAAAACTGACTTTGTAAAAGATTGAATTTTTCTATTTAGAAAAAAAAGTCAGCCACATCACATTTCTAAAGTTGTTTTCTTTGAGGCTATGATCAAATGCTCCTTTCATCTATAAAAAGAACAGGCCATAAGGCTATAATCACTTTTAAATACTCTATATGGAAGAGACCACATCTGTGTGCTAAAGGGTGGAATGCTTGACCAGCAACTTCAAGCTGATATTCAGTGTCTGATCAGCTCCTGTCTGTGAAGACTTCTGACCTTATCTACACCGGAAACATTATTCTAAAGAGCCAAAAACTCTAGAGCTGAGAGGAACATCAAAAAGTACAAGATCTCAATTCAACCATGGAAAGTAACCCAATGATCAGAGCTGTGGGAGAGTGGGCTTTCTCCCTTCAACCTCTTCCTCTTGTTTCCTCCCCTTACTCAACCCATGGTAGAGAGAGGGTCTTTTAGCATAATAATTTGAGGGGTCATCCCAGTTTCAGAGTTCCCTGGAGGGTCTTTGGATAGCTATATTGAGACTGTATCACAGCCTAACCTCTCCTTATGCCCTTCCAGGCTTCCCTTCAACAAGTATTGCTTGGGGCTTCCACCCCAAGCCTGCCACCATCTTGGAAACCTTTAGTTTCCTCGTAGATATTCAATCACCTAAGCTTAAGAGTGCTTTGACGTCTACTCATGTGACCTTTGCTTTAACTCTATTCACGTTCCCATTCTAAGGCTAATCTGTGTACTTCATTGTAAACAGCAACTACTTCATACAGACATCCAATCTCCAAGAATCCCTTCTGTAGATACAACATCCAATCATTTCTGCTCTCTCACTTCCCTCGCCCACACTACACCTATCGTTCAATCCCACTGAGACCTCTAATACTTTTATCCATCTAATCTCATCCAATCTGTCAACCCCTTTTTGTCTCCACTTATTTACTTATTCAGCTTAGACACAATGGTCTGTCATTTAATAATTCTTTTGCCAATAACTATGTGCACTCCTGTTGTTTTACCACACACAGTTAGCAAACCCTATTCCTATTTGCAGTTGACACATTAACATGCCACCCAGATTTAACTTCAGATGTGAAAGATTTATTCCCCTAGCTGTTTGAAGTATTGCTGGCTGACAGTCTTCAGTTGTCAGTTTTCTTTCAGAATTGCCTCAGCTGAAGAGAACTAACACGAGGTCGTGCCTCCTTCCAGGAACAGCCTGCTTTCAACGTCTGTTCAACATGGGAGTATAAAGGTCCTGTTCTATCACCAACTTGGAATGGCAGTAAAGGGTCATCCCAGTTTCAGAGTTCCCTAGGGAGTCTTTAGGTGGCTATATTGAGACTGTATCATAGCCTAACCTCTCCTTCTGCCCTTTTCTGCTTCCCTTGTATGACTATTGCTTCCAAAAGCACTCTTAATAAATACCATGTATGCTAACCTCCATCTCAAAGTTAGCTTTCTGGTGAATCCATCCTGTATTGAACTCAATCCAATTGCTCTCAGTGATCCTTTTTGCAATTTTTTAAAACAAATATGTACTACTCACTGAGAGAGAAAAACCATATAACTACTATAAATTAATGTTATCAGATGAATCGAAATTCTCTCGCAAATCATGCACGTGGTGAAAAAACACTCCGATAGAAAATGTACTAAAAACTACCAACAGACACTTCACCAAAGTACAAACAAATGTATAAACCTTTCAGCACAACCTTTGCTCAAGCCTTTGTATAGGAGTGTATGAAGGGAATACAATCTTCTGATTTTATTTTGATTTAATTAATGTGAAAAAATATTCACAAAGTTAAACATTCACACAGAGTAATATCATAAGTGAGTCTAATGCCTTCCTAAGGTCCCACACCCTACTCCCAGTTTGTTGTGGATTCTTAAAGGAATTCTTACAGAAAGATAGGAAAATCATACTCATTTTTCTGTGTGTATGGGAATCATACATAAATCATTTTCTTATACAAATGGAAGCATATAACATGTAACAGCATGTAACAGCCTAAACAGACCAAGACATGGGAAAAGAGATGACTTCTCTTGAAATACATGGCCATGTAGAGGAGGGTATCTAGTTGACAAAACCAGGGTTCTGCTTGAGAATAGGAAGGGGGTAGACTTACTGGAGAAGTCAAAGAATAAATGTTGGGTATGCAATCAGGAGTGCATACTAGATCTTGTAAGTTTTACATCCCTTTCTTCAATAAGGCAGGAGTGTAAATAAATATGTATTTAAACATTCAAATGTATTCATTACGTTCTTTCCATCTAGCACCTCTTCTCTCCCCTTTTCCTTGATTTTTACAAGGCTCTTCACGATCTGCCCCCTCTCAGCCTTTCCAGCCTTCACACTTGTTCCACATACTTTTTGGGGAGTTAGTGAGGAAGGCTTGCATACCCTCTGGCCTTCATTTGCCTCAGATCAAGAATCATCTTTTCAAGGAGGACTCCCTTAGCTCAACTACTGTCTAAGATTAGGCTCATTATATTATAATTATTTATGAATACATCTGCCTCTCTATGGAGTGTGAGTTCCTTGAAAGCAAGAACGTTCTCACAGTTTCTTTATACTCCTGGACCTAAGAATGGTATTAGGAATTAAATGAATAAATATATGAAAGATACAATATCAACTAATTAGATACCCAAAATAAAAGGAGAGTAAAATCATCTTAGTCCCATACTTTCAGGGAAAAGAATTTTAAAAGCATTTTAGGCTTCCAGAGAATATAAGTCACTGGGTGGTAGCAACAATGCTCTCATCACCAAGCTCCTCTACACATCTACTTTTACGTAACATTTATGAAAGTTTCTGAGTTAATCGTGATTAAAATAAGATATATATTTGATTTTAACCATGTACATAAAAAGAAAGTCCTAGAGGGCAGAATGCCAAATCTTAATAACAAAGTTTACCTCTGGCTGGTGAGATTATAGATTATTTTTAC
>NW_007754189.1:0-588 GCF_000696425.1 Galeopterus variegatus
ATGTTACTACATCAGTCTCTTTTTGAACACTAGAGTTTCACAGGTGATTTACTCAAAGTACTTTGTATTTAGGACTTGCCCAACACAGTTCACATCGGTGGGAGGGTCGCACCGAAGATGGTTTGGGATTATGTTGGTGAACTCAAGTCTTCTGTGTCTAAGGTATCCGCTTATAGTATAGTCTCTGCAACACAGAGCTTATTTAAACATCTTTTTTAACCTTTCATTTTGATGGGTAATGCTTGAAATGTCAGCCTGCAACTTACTAGATACTTTCAGGTGAATGTTAAAATAAGTTTATGTAGTTACATTCCTGTGTGATGGTGTGTTTGAGAAATACAGTGATAGAAGGGTTTTTTTCTTTACATATCACATATATATATGATTACATTTTTTCGTTAAAAAAATTGTATAAACTTAATTGTTCATTTTTATTTTTATTTTTTTATGATTGAAGGAGTACAATAGGAATTTAGAGGTGATCTTGGGAAAAAGGCACCCAGCCTGGGCTCTTGACTGGGTTTTGGTTCTCTGGGAACCCCTGAGATTTAGCTACAGCTGCGTGTGTCTGTATGTACAGTTTTCCAT
>NW_007754189.1:1989-3450 GCF_000696425.1 Galeopterus variegatus
TTGGCTTGTGCCAATGTTTTGGAACTAAATGCCCATAGAGGTATTGATTGGTATCAGTATGTACCCCTTGTCCTTGATTTCTTTTCCCATACAGGTGGTCTAATTCTAACCACTGAGTCTGAGGCTAGACCTTCCACCATGAACTCAAGGGACAGACAGACAGACATAGAGTTAAAAAGTCTTCATGTACACTGTACACGCTGGTGTTTTGGAGGGCATCAGGTGGGGGTGTCGCCTCTGTGGCAGTGGAAGATGGCACATTTTAACTGCAGCTGGTCTTTCAATATCTCACCTACCTACTTGCTTATTTTCACACACTTTATGAATTTTAAACCTCACAGCAGCCCTCACATGGGAGGTGGGTAAGTAGCATCCTGTGCCCAGCATTGGCCAGCTGGTGCCCGGCCTCCCACGGGGCAGCCTCCTCCCTGCTGCAGCCGGCGTGGCCTCTGCTTCTGTGCTTTCTTGGGACACACACCACTCTCCAGGTTAACACTCATGACACAGGAGCTGCCAAAATGGGGTGATCCCAGAGTTACCCCTGGGAAATCTGGTCCTCTTGCTCCTCCCCTAGATGTGGGGCACAGTTGGGGGTGCTCATGTGGCCCTTTGCCCTCATTTGCACGGTATTGTCATGCTGGACACACCTTACAGCAGTGTAGAGCATCATTAAATTTGAGACAAGTCCCTTCATCTCAGTAAACATTTCTTCCAAGGTCTGAGATAAATAAGTGAATTTTATTGTTTCTTCCAGGAATATGTTATTTCCAAGGTGCTAGTTATATTTCAAATATTCATGCAACCACAACATAACATGAATATGTGAGTCAGGTGATAAGATTTGACTATTTCAGGATAGGGGTGCGCATTTGGGGACAGGCCTATTTAAATTTAAAATCTTTGGGAAGATTGCTGGGGATGTTCAAAACTGTGGAGCTTGACTAGAGCATTTCCCAGTGTGTGCAGATGAGACAGGTGAGAGTTGAAAGCATCTAAAAAACCAGCTGCTTATTAGATGCCAATCTCTAGATAGTTCGCTGTTTTCAAGACCAACGTAAATATTTTTTTTTCAAGACCAACGTAAATATTTTTTTCCTTTAAATTTTTATTTTGTCAATATACAATATAGTTGGGCCGGCCCAGTTGCGCACTGGAGAGTGCACCACTTGGGAGCGCGGCGGCGCTCCCACCGAGGGTTCGGATCCCATGTGGAGACCGGTTCCCGCTCACTGGCTGAGCGCGGTGTGGGCACAACACAGAGGGTTGCGATCCCATTGCCGGTCAGTAAAAAAGACAAAAAAAGGAAAAAAAAAAAAAATATATATATATATATATATATATATATACACACACAATATGGTTGATTATCATGGCCCATCACCGAAACCTCCCTCCCTCCTCCCTCTCTCCCCTCCCACCCAAGAATGTCCTTTCCGTTTGCTTGTTGTAACAACTTCAAAA
>NW_007754189.1:4450-6663 GCF_000696425.1 Galeopterus variegatus
CTAGAGTGTGAGATTTATTAACTTTTGGTGGTGTACTTTCTTGGTTTTTTGCATTTCTGGTATCTTTTTTTGATGTTTATTCATTTTGGCAGGGAGTTTCACTGCACAGGTTTGACCCTCTTGGCTAACTAAGGTATGGCTGTGTTTGTCACTTTGGTATGACTACCTCTGTGACAGCTCAGTTGGACTCTAGTGTCTTGTGTGTGTTTGCTTTGGGTCTTGGGCCTCTCCAGGAAGCCTCCTCTCTGGTCAGCTTGGACTCTACTAGGCTGCTGGATCTCGGGACGGTAACGCAGGGTGTGTGGTCTCTTTTGAGCTTTCACTTCCCGTGTAGGAGTTCTCCCTTTTCCATGTGTTCTGGCCCTGGCTGCTGGATCCCGCCCTGACGGCCCCACAGGGTATGTGTGTTCTGCTGAGTCTCCGCCTGGCTATCCTGGCATTTCCCCACTCTGTGTGCACTAGGTGGGGCTGTTGGACCTTGCAGAAGCGGCCTGCAGAGTGTGTATTTGTTTGCCAAGACTCCGCCTCCTTTGCTGGACCCCTCCCCACTCTGTGCACTCAGTACAGGGCTGGGGCGTGTCTTCTGCAATCCTCGTCTATCAGCCAGGACTTCAAGCCCTTGCTCGGCCCCGCCCCACCCCACCCAGGAAGACGTTCAGGTTTCTGCTAGGTACGATCTGGGTGCTTTTGTGGCCCTGGATAAGGCTTTATCTGGGCTTCTCACCTTCCTCCTGGTATTGCGGTTATTTGTGTAGTTGAGTTATCTCCCACACCAGGGCGTGAGCTCCTTGGGGGAGGATCCCACAGCACACAGTTCCTCTTTGAATCCCCCCAGCGCGGGCCGACTCGGGCGCCTGCCGGCAGCTCTCCAGCAGGTTCAAGCGAGCTCGGGAGCATTCCAGCCACACCTCTCCCAACCAGAAATCAGTTTGGGGTTCTTCCAAACTGATGGCCACAGAGATGGTATCTGCCTCCCGGAAACAGGAAGTTTACCTGGGGCCAAAGCCCAGGGTGTGGTGGAGTGACAATCTGGCCAGGCTCCTCTTCAATGCCCTCCTGATGCTGGCCGGGGGCTCCCCACGCAACCAGCCCCACCAGAGATCCGCGGGGGGAGTGGGATTGGAGGCTGGTACGCAGGCCCCGGGGGGGCCCTGTGCCAAGGCACGCAAGTGGCATGGCTCAGTGAGGAGCTGCGCCAAGCGAGGAGGGCAGGCCTGGCCGATCTGAGCCGGCCGGCTCTGCCCCCACCTGAGAAAATGGAGGGAGCGCTGGTGCCGGTGCCTAGCCTGGTGTGGTAGGCAGGAGCCGGACGTGCGTTTGCCCTGCAAGCGGGTCCGGGCTGGGGGTCACTCACAGAGCTGGGCCAGTCAGGCGCCTTCCTCTCCATTTCCATGTCGTCGCTGCCGTCTTTCTTGGCCTTTGTTGCCTTGGGCTGCTCACTCGGTCCCGTGGCGCGGCTCGGGCGCTCTCAGGAATCTTCTTTTGTGTCGGCCCTAAAACCTCGAATCTGTAGCTGCTTTTTTGTTGTTGTAGATTAGTTGATCAATGATTTATTCATTTTTTGTTGCTCTTGGAAATGCAAATAGTACTCTGGCAGCACAGCGCACACTTCTCAGGCTCGCGCTGTCTTCTCGCATGCCTGCTCCAGACCCGTCGCCATCTTGAAAAAAAAGGAGACCAACGTAAATATTAAGTAACCTCACATATGATGAATATGACAACAAAGGTCAAAGCCAGCTTGCCAGGGCTGGGATATACTAATTGTTTTCATCAATAAGCATATTAGGCTATTAAAAGATAGGTGGAGTGAACCACCTTAAGAAGCCTGGGGACTGTCTCTTCCTGAGTTTAAGACAATGGTTAACCCAGCACACGCAGTTGATTCATGCAAGAAACTTGATTTGTGCAAGAGCCCTGATGTTAGCCCTTTAGAAGTTGAGCCTTTCCCTGAGTGAGGTAGTCCCTGGTGACTTCCGCACGCAAAGACCCCCGAGTCCTTCCTGTCTGGTGCCCCACCCCCACCCAGGCCAAGCCCATTCCTACTTCTGCTCCTGAGACCAAGTTCTGTAGGGAGAGATCCTGGCTTACAGAGCTGCCCCACAGAGAGAACTGCAGCTGTGACTCAGTAGGTCCCAATGTGCTCAGCAGTTAGACCTGTACTGAAGCGCTGGAACCATCTGCAGCAGAGATACTTGGTCCACAAAGGCCATGAT
>NW_007754189.1:7576-8132 GCF_000696425.1 Galeopterus variegatus
TTGCCCCAGCTCAACCTGGTGTCCTCCTCCTAAGTGGCAGGCAGGACATCCACCTGCCCGCATGTGCTCAGCTGTCGGGAATCAATTCCGTACTGGAATTTTGGAAGACTAACAGCAAACATATTTATAACTATGAAAACAACCCTGTGAAGTGATGTGTGATCATCTCTACATCACAAAAAGTACAGGACAATCTTAGCACTGGCTTAAATTGTAAGAAAAGAGTGATTACCTCTTGTATGTTATGTAATGTTATCTGTAAATTGAATTTATGCAGTTTGACTGATTGTGTCCTTATGCTATTGAAACAAATACTCTGTCCTTTGTGAATGATTTTTCTTTAAGTTACTGTTTGTGACTTGGCTGTTGAGTTAGTTCCCCTTTGTGAATTCTTGATGGAGTGTGAGTGTGGGGGGGGGGATCATTATGGGAACGTTAGCATTCCTGATATAAGTTGTCACAACTTAGGACCTTTGGAGTAACCAGTTTCTTAAAAAATACCTATTCTGTAAACTGATGCTGTGCCCTGAAGCTCCCAGTCTGTCTCCGTGTGACT
>NW_007754190.1:0-458 GCF_000696425.1 Galeopterus variegatus
CTCCACCCCCACTTGAGAAAATGGAGGCAGCGCTGATGCCGGCGCCTAGCCTGGTGTGGTAGGCGGGAGCCGGGCGGGCATTTGCCCCACAAGCGGGGCTGGGCTGGGGGTCACTCACAGAGCTCCCAGAGCTGGGCCAATCCAGCACCTTCCTCTCCGTCTCTGCGTCGCTGCTGCTGTCTTTCCTGGCCTTTGTTGCCTCAGGCTGCTCGCTCGGTCTCCCGGTGCGGTTGGGGCGCTCTCAGGAATCTTCTTTTGTATCGGCCCTAAAACCTCGAGATTGTAGTTGCTTTTTTCGTTGTAGATTAGTTGATCAGTGATTTATTCACTTTTTGTTGCTCTTGGAAATGCAAATAGTACTCTGGCAGCACAGCGCACACTTCTCAGGCTCGCTTTGTCTTCTGGCACGCCTGCTCCAGACCCGTCGCCATCTTGAAAACTGAATTACTTTTATCTAT
>NW_007754190.1:1215-3907 GCF_000696425.1 Galeopterus variegatus
CGACGCTGGCTGGGGGCTCTCCACGCCACCAGCCCCACCAGAGATCCGCGGGTGGAGTGGGATTGGTGGCCGGTCCACAGGCCCTGGGGGGCCCCGTGCTGAGGCACACAAGTGGCACGGCTTATGAGGAGCCGCGCCAAGTGAAGATGGCTGGCCTGCCCAATCTGAGCCGGCCGGCTCCGCCCCCACCGGAGAAAATGAAGGCAATGCTGATGCTGGCGCCTAGCCTGGTGTGGTAGGCGGGAGCCAGGCGGGCATTTGCCCCACAAGCGGGGCTGGGCTGGGGGTCACTCACAGAGCTCCCAGAGCTGGGCCAATCCAGCACCTTCCTCTCCGTCTCTGCGTCGCTGCTGCTGTCTTTCCTGGCCTTTGTTGCCTCAGGCTGCTCGCTCGGTCTCCCGGTGCGGTTGGGGCGCTCTCAGGAATCTTCTTTTGTATCGGCCCTAAAACCTCGAGACTGGAGTTGCTTTTTTCGTTGTAGATTAGTTGATCAGTGATTTATTCATTTTTTGTTGCTCTTGGAAATGCAAATAGTACTCTGGCAGCACAGCGCACACTTCTCAGGCTCGCTCTGTCTTCTGGCACGTCTGCTCCAGACCCGTCGCCATCTTGAAAACTTCAATAGCTAGTCAATTGATGGATTTATCCTGTCTCTCAGATAAGATGGGTGCTTATGTCTAATATGATGACAAAATTCTGGGGAAAAATTCCATCTGCACCCCAACTACCAGTCTCAGGGTAAATAAGATTCATAAGTGTGAACCATAGGATTAGAGATGGTTCATGTCCACAGAGAAGATGCCTTTGGCAACAGTTTCAGAGGCTAGGAAGTCCAAAGTCTAGGGAGCACATTTGGTGATGGCTTTGATGGTGGTGACAGTGACCCAGGGGTCTCATGTGGTAGAAAATGGTGGAGCAGAGAGAGAAAAGAGGTTTATTTGTCCCATGATTCTGAGACAGCTGCATCTGGCATGGGCCCCAGGCAGCTTTTACTTATGGCAGAAAGTGAGAATGAGATCACATGGCCAGTGGAAGCAAGAGAGAGAAAGAGGAGGTGCCAGGATCTTTTAAATAACCAGCTCTTGCAAGAACTAATAGAGTGAGAACTCACTAACTATCCCTCCTTCCGCCATGGAGGACATTGATCTATTCATGAGACATCAACCTCCGATGACCCAAACAGCTCTCAACACTACCACATTGAAGATCAGATTTCAACATGAGCTTTGGGGGGACAAAGTTTTGGGGGACAAACATATCCAACTATATCGCCTATGTTTGAATATTTATAGAAAGAACATTTACACTCACTCCACCTAGAACAAACACTTGAATTAGATTAAAAACTCATGGAAGGCAGGGACAAGTTCTTTTTTGGCTAAACCTCACGCCATCTTGCATAAGAAAAAAATACTTGATATGCAATTTGGGGTAGGATTGATCATGTGGCTCCTGTGAGTGTGAACTGGCTGGGGATTGTGATGAGCACAGTTCTACTTATTCTAGAAGATTTTCTTTCTTCTGAAAAAGGTAGAAAATGCTGAACTCTCATTATACACAGTAGGATGATGCACTGTTAATGTTTCCTGCCTACAAAGAGAAAATGAAGCTGATTAAATTCAATCAACTTTCATTTACAACAAAAGTTTAAATGCCTATATTCATTGTACTTCCAACTGACCATGTTTAGCTTAACATAATAAAATCCTTTACTGAACTCCATTAAGGTGGAAGTCTGCCAGTCAACCAATCAGCTCTATTGAAAGTTTTAGATGCTAAAGTTCGATGTTGACTTTAATGCAGGACAGAGAGTTTAAAGGCAATAATATAATTAACAGATTAACTAATTTTTGCAAATGTGTATATCACTTATTTTAAAACATTAATTTCATTTATTTGAAGTAAAAGTCTAGACCCATAGACATTCACAAGGTGATAATTTAAGGCTCTGAGTCAAGGTAAAATGACCTAAATATCCCCAGTGGAAATGGAAAGATATCTAAAGCAAGCATGATGGGACAAAAAAAAAAAAAAAAAAGAAGAAGAAATACAGAGCTGATGTCAATAATATTTTTTTCTAGCACATTAACAGTTTAATGCAAATTAACAATGAGATGTCATTTCTATCAAATTGTCAAAGTGATGTGCATTTGTTTGTTTTATGGATCAAACTCAATGTTAGCAATTATAATGGAACCAGACATTTTTACTCATTGTTTATTGGAGTGAGGATTGTTACTACTTTTATATTGCTATTTGTTTCTCCTATAAAAATATTTTTAAAACTTGACTTAATAATTGACTGGGAATGTATCTTAAGAAAATAATCCTGTATTCACACCAAGTATTACATACAAGGATGTTAAACATAACATTACTACTTATAATAATGAGAGATCTGGGGAGGGGGGAATATATTTCCCACAACGTGGGAAGTGTTTAATAATTTATGGAATAATCAAATAATGGAATGCTATGGAATCATCTAAATCATATATTTGAAGACTAATAACACAAGATACGTTCATAATGTGTTAAGTGAAAAGCTCTGTCAGGCAAATGTATGTTTAATATGATCCTCTTTTTTGTTTTTTTGTTTTTTTTTTACTAAATATACATGTTTTTATATTAATATGATATATATTTATAGAAAAACGACTGTGATGGATAGATATCATTATGTCAGCAATGG
>NW_007754190.1:7311-8131 GCF_000696425.1 Galeopterus variegatus
GACCTAAATGGAAGCAAGATTTCAATACTTCACTTGAAGTGGTAAAAAGGTTGATATCAGTCACAGCTATTTATATACACAGTAATACATACAGCAACTATTATGAAAATTACACAAAGCAATATATTCAAAAACGCTATAAATAAATCAAGATGAAACCCTAAGAAATGATTAAGTAATCCACAGAAGGAAAGAAAAGAGAAAAACAGAAGAAGTGGTAACAAAGTAAATAGTAAAACGGCAGCCTTACGCCCTAACATATCAATAATTAATTAAAACGTAAATGATCTCAGGGCCGGCCTGGTGGCGCACTCGGTAGAGTGCGGTGCTTGGGAGCGTGGTGGTGCTCCCGCCGAGGGTTCGGATCCCATATAGAGACCGGTCCGCTCACTGGTTGAGTGCGGTGTGGGCGTGACACCGAGGGTTGCGATCCCATTACCGGTCACGAAAAAAGACAAAAAGAAAAAAAAAATGTAAATGATCTCATTACACAAATCAAAAGACAAAGACTGGAACATCCATAAAATAGAATATTATTTAGTGATAGAAAGAAATGGACTATCAGACTTAAAAGGGCATGGCTGAATTTTAAATCTATGCTGTTAAGTGAAAGAAGCCAGTCAAGGCTACATTATATGTGATTGCAACTGTATATACTGGAAAGAAACAAAACCATAGGCAGGGGAAACAGATGAGTGTTTGCCAGGAATTTGGGAAGTGGTGTTCAATAGAAAAAGAACAGGTGATTTGATTTCTCAGGGCTATGAATCTATTCTGTACAATACTATAATGATAACAAAAGAAATTAAGCATTTGTCAA
>NW_007754191.1:0-8131 GCF_000696425.1 Galeopterus variegatus
GCACTCCAATCAATGAAACTGCTACTATGAACCAGGGTGAGCTCCTGCACCACCCAAGGCCCACTGTTCTCCAGAGCGCAGGTTAAGCCACTTGTTAGACACACTGGCTGGTTAGGCCACAGGTCTCCAGCTGAGTAAAGACCTTTACCTTCGTCAACACCTGCAGGCCTGGCAGGAAGGCGGGGGCAGGACTTCTCTGCATACTGTGGGCGATTATTCATGTCTGTGGGATTGCAGATGTTATGAGAAAGATTCAAGGAGATGGGAGTTTCAGAAGGAAAAACATTCTGTGAAACACTGTCTCTGGCCACCAGGAAGTGCTGAGAGCCCATCACAGGCTTCTTGACCCCATCAGAGCTGCTAGTGCTGCTCCAGCTCCCCCAGCTGCCCCCGGCTGGCACACATGCTGCCTGAAGAGCTTCCACAGTCAAAACTGGAATCGGAGCAAAATTTGTCCACACACTTCTCAGGCTTCCAGCAGCAACCCTCTGCTTCTCTCTGTGCAGCAGATAAACTGCTTGAAATTTCAGCATCTGCTTTACAAATCTTCCCAGTGTATTCTCATATACACCAGCCTCTCACATCAACATCGCTGCTCAGCTCAGCCCTCTCAAAGTCATTGTACACAAGCTTCAGTTCACTATGTTCAGAGGGCCTTGAGACCTCAGCAACATGCCTTTTCTTGTTTTGCTGAAGCCAGAGCCTTTAGTTTCTGGATGGCCCTGATCACATTGTCCTGGCTAACACCCTGGGTAAACTTTACCCTTGCTTTTAACACCTGTTGTTGTAGTTCCTCCAAAGTTTTCAGACCTCCACTCTGGAGCTACAGAGCTAGGTACACTTCAACATACTGGACATCCAGCTCAAGTCATTCACCTCCTTGGTTAAGTTAATTTCAAAGTATTTTATTCTGTTTGATTTTATTGTAAACGGAATTATTTTCTTAATTTCCTTTTTAGATTTTTCATTGTTAGTGTATAAAAATGGAACTAATTTTTGTGTGTTGGCTTTGCATCCTTTTATTTTGATGAGTTTATGAGTTCTAACAGCTTTTTGTGTGAACTCTTTAGGGTTTTCTACATATAAGATCAAATCATCTACGAACAGACATAATTTTACTTCTTGCTTTCCACTTTGGATGCCTTTTAATTTCTTTTTCTTGCCTTGCTACTGTTGCTAAAACTTCCAGTACTATGTTGAATAGAAGTGGTGAAAGTGGGCATCCTTGCCTTATTTCTGATCTTGGAGGAAAAGCTTTCAGTCTTTCATAATCAAGTATGATGTACGCTGTGGGTTTTTCATATATGACTTTTATTTTGTTGAGGTATTTTCCTTCTATTCCTAGTTTGTTGAGTGTCTTTATTTGTTGCTTTGCCTCCCACGGATTTGTCACCCCTTTTCCCCTGGGTGACGGAACCGCCAAAGATTACTCAAAGCTCATCTCTTTTGAGCATTGAGAAGCCCCAGAAAGGGGTTAATATCCCAGGACCCTCAAGCAGGAGGCTTCCATTTGGGAAATTAACAACGAATTGGGGTTCTCTTCCTGTATTTATTCTCCAGACCAAGAAGTTGCAGGAAGAGACATAGGTGGGGTTTTGCTAAGTACAGTTTAACAAGTTTAACAATAGAAGCTGGTAACCTTCAGTAAGTCAATCAAGGTGAACTTCTGTAATGCAATTGCAACAAAGGCTTGATTTTGGCAAACATTCCTTTTCCCTCCAGCAGCTTTTTAGTAACTTTACATATCAATTAGTAACCTGTCTGTCTTTGAACCAGCAGCCTTGCTGTGTTACAATTCTTATCTTGCAACAGAGACTCAATAGCCTGGGGAATATTTCCTGTCCTTTGCAAGGTCAATATGTGAAACTGCAAGGCTTTGGAAAACCAGGCCCTGTTAGGTACATTTGTTTTATCAATCCTCTACATTTATTATGAAAGGATTGAATTTTGGCAAATGCTTTTTCTAATCAATTGAGATAATCATGTATGTGGTTTTTCTCCTTCACTTTGTTAATATGTTGTATCACATTGATCCCCTTTCAAATGTTGATCCATTCTTGCATTCCAGGAGTAAATTTAACTTGATCAAGGTGTATAATCCTTTTAATATGCTGCTGAATTCAGCGTGCTAGTATTTTGTTGAGGATTTTTGCATCAATGTTAATAAGGGATATTGGTCTGTAGTTTTCTTTTCTTGTAGTGTTTTTGTCTGGTTTGGGTACCAGGGTTACACTGGCCTCACAGAGTGAGTTAGGAAGTGTTCTCTCCTCTTCAAATTTTGGAAAAGTTTGAGAAGGATTGGTGTTAAAGAAATGTTTGCTAGAATTCACTAGTGAAGTTATCAGGTCTAGGGCTTTCTTTATGGGAAGATTTTTGATTACTGATTCAATCATCTTACTAGTATAGGTGTACTCAGATTTTCTATTTCTTTGTGGTTTATTCTTGGTAGGTTTGTGTTTCTAAAAATTTGTACATTTCATCTAGGTTATCTGAATTGTTAGAATACAATTGTTTGTAGTACTCTCTTATAATCCTTTATTTACATTTTTGTAAAATTGGTAGTATATCCCCACTTCCATTTCTGATTTTAATAATTTGAGTTTTCTCTCTTTCTTAGTTCATTTAGCTAAATGGTTTGTCAATATTGTTAATCTTTTTAAAGAAACAACTTTTGGTTTCATTGGTTTTCTTTATTGTTTTCTATTCCCTATTTTGTTTATCTGTGCTCTAGTCTTTATTATTTCCTTCGTTTTGCTAGCTTTGGGTTTAGTTTTTTATTCTTTTCCTAGTCCCTTAAGTTGTAAAGTGAAGTTGTTAATTTGAGATATTTCTTGTTTTTTTAATGTAAGCATTTATAGCTATAAATTGCCTCCTTAGCACTGCTTTTGTTACATCTCATAAGTTTTGGTATATTGTGTTTTGTTTTCATTTGTTTCTTTTTTTTTTAAAGATGTTGGGGCAGGCCCATGGCTCACTCAGAAAAGTGTGGTGCTGATAACACCAAGGCCATGGGTTCGGATCCCATATAGGGATGGCTGGTTAGTTCACTGGCTGAGCGTGGTGCTGACAACACCAAGTCAAGGGTTAAGATCCCCTTACCAGTCATCTTTTAAAAAATAAAAAATAAAAAAATAAAGATGTCTGGTAAAGGGATCTTAACCCTTGACTTGGTGTTGTCAGAACCACGCTCTCCCAAGTGAGCTGACCAGCCATCCCTATATAGGGATCCAAACCCATGGCCTTGGTGTTATCAGCACCACACTCTCCCAAGTGAGCCACGGGCCAGCCCTTGTTTTCATTTATTTCTAAGTATTTTTTAATTTCCCTTTTCATTTCTTCTTTGATCCATTGGTTGTTAAAGAGAATGTTGTTTCTACAAATTGTAGAAATGTAATTGTACAAATGTAATTTCTACAAATTGGTGAATTTTCCCATTTAACTTGTTACTATTTTCTTATTTCTTCTTGTTGTTAAAGAGGATACTTTGTATGCTACCTATATTTTCTAATCTATTGAGATGTAATTTCTAGCCTAACATATGGTTTATCCTGGAAATTGTCCCATGTGCACTTGAGAAAAATGAGTATGCTGTTGATGTTGAGTAAAGTATTGTGTATATGTCTCTTAGATCTAGCTGTTTTATTGTGTTAAGCCCTCTATTTCCTTATTTATCAACTCTCTGGTTGTTGTATCCATTATTGAGAGTGGGGTATTGAAATCTCCATCTATGTGTAGAACTGTCTAGCTCTCCCTTCAATTCTGTCAGTCTTTGCTTCATATATTTTGATGGTCTTTTATTAGGTGTGTAAATGTTTATAATTGTTATAATTTATTGCTGTTTTGAACCTTTTACTAATATATAATGTCCTTCTTTGTCTCTTGTAAATTTTTATTTAAAGTCTATTTTGTTTTATATTAGTATAGCCACCTCTGCTCCCTTTTGGTCACTATTTGCAAGGAGTATCTTTTATCATCCTTTCCACTTTCTATTGGTATCTCTGGTTTGAAAGTAATCTCTTTTAGAACACATGTAGTTGGAGCACGTGTCTTTATCTACTCTATCAATCTCTATCTTTTACATTTAAATTAGATAGTTTAGTCTATTTACATTTAAAGTAATAATTGATAAGGAGGGACTTACTTCTGCCATGTTGCTATTTGTTTCTTATATGCCTTATAGCATTCTTCTCCCTTATTTCCTACATTACTGTCTTCTTTCATATTTAGTTGATTTTTTGTAGTGAAATGTTTAAATTCCTTTCTCATTTCCTTTTGTGTATATTCTATAGCTGTTTTCTTTGTGGTTACCATGGGGATTACATTCAACATCCTAAAGTTATAACATTCTAATTTGAATTTATATCAGTTTAACTTAAATAACATACAAAAACTCTGCTCCTTTAAAACTTTTCCTCATCCCTTTTGGTTGTTGATGTCCAAAATTATATCTTTCTACACTGTGTGCTCCAAAACATGAACTAATAATTCTTTTAAATGCATTAGTGTCTTAAATTGTGTAGAAAACAAAAAGTAGAGTTACAAGGGCCAGCCCGTGGCTCACTTGGGAGAGCGTGGTGCTGACAACACCAAGTCAAGGGTTAAGATCCCCTTACCCACCATCTTTAAAAAAAAAAAAAAAGTAGAGTTACAAGGGCCCGCCCGTGGCTCACTTGGGAGAGCGTGGTGCTGACAACACCAAGTCAAGGGTTAAGATCCCCTTACCCACCATCTTTAAAAAAAAAAAAAAAGTAGAGTTACAAGGGCCCGCCCGTGGCTCACTTGGGAGAGCGTGGTGCTGACAACACCAAGTCAAGGGTTAAGATCCCCTTACCCACCATCTTTAAAAAAAAAAAAAAAGTAGAGTTACAAACTGTTCTTACAATAATACTAGCTTTTATACCATGTATTTACTTTTAATGACACCTTTGCTTCTTCCTATAGCTTTGAGTCTGTCTAGTGTTCCTTTATTTCACCCTACATGAGCATGTCTTGTAGATAACAAACTCCACCAACTTTTGCTTATCTGGAAATGTCTTAATATCTCCCTCTCTTCTGAAGGACAGTTTTGCCAGATACAGAAAGCCCCCAACTTATGATGGTTCAGATTACAACTCTTCTTTTTGTTTTTGTTTTTGTTTTGGTGGCTAGTCAGTACAGGGATCCAAACCCATGACCTTTTTGTTATAAGGCTGCACTTGAACCAACCGAGCTAACTGGCCAGCCCTCAAATTACAACTTTTCTATTTTGCAATGGTGTGAAAGAAATACACATTCAATAGAAACCATACTTAGAGTACCCATACAGTTATTTTTTCACTTTCATTACAGTACTTAGTAAATTACTTTATCATAAAATCAGATATCAGTTTTGTTTTAGATGATTTGGCCAAACTGTAAGCTTATTTAAGTGTTCTGAGCACAGTTAAGGTAGGCTAGGGCTAAGCTATAATGTTCATTACGTTAGGTATATTGAATGCATTTTCAATTTCCAATATTTCCAATTTAGGATGGGTTTATCAGGATGTAACCCCTTCATAAGTCAAGGAGCATCTGTATGGGATTCTTGGTTGACAGTATTTTTCTTTTAGCAGTTGTGTGTGTGTGTGTGTGTGTGTGTGTGTGTGTGTGTGTGTGTGTGTGTGGCTGGCTGGCCAGTACAGGGAAGTGAACTCTTGACTTTGCTGTCACAAGGCCATGCTCTAACCAACTGAGCTAACCAGCCAGCACCCTCTTAGCCTTCTGGCCTCCAACATTTCTGATGAGAAATCCGCTCATAATCTTATTGAGGAATGCTTATTTATGATGTTGCTTCTCCCTTGCTGCTCTCAAGATTCTCTCTTTGACTTTGTCTTTCAAGAGTTTGATTAAAATGTGTCACAGTGTGGGTTTGAGTTCATCTTATTGGAGTTGTTGAACTTCTTGGATGTATATATTAATATCTCTTATCAAAGTTGGGAAGTTTTCAGCCATTATTTCTTCAAATATTCTTTCTTGCCCTTTCTTTCTCTATTCTCCTTTTGGGACTCTGACAATGCATTTATGTTGGTCTGCTTGATGGTGTCCCACAGGTCCCTAGGCTCTGTTCATTTTCTTTTTTTAAGGTTATTTATTTATTTATTTATTACATTCTATGATGTTGTTGCGGAGCAGTTGCAGGGAGAGGGAGATGGGAAGGGGTAAGGAAATAGGGTGGGAGAAGGAGGAAGGAGGAGGGGTGTGGTTGAGACCTGTGGCACCTCCCTCATTCTGGCAGGGGAGACCAGGGGGCTTCTAGCAGTGTCTTGGTCATTGCTGGACTGGGTGCAGATGTCTGGGGGTGTGGCTGAAGCCCTAGCTTCCCCACCGCCCCAGCTCAGGAGTCCAGGGTGCTTCTTGTGGCAGCTGGCGTTCATCACTGGGCTGGCTGTGGGTGTCAGGGGGCGTGTCTGAGGCCCTCGGCTCTCCCTCCTCCCTGACGTGGCAGCCCAGGGGAATTCTGGTCCTTCTAGTTTTTATAGGTATTCTTTGGTGATGTGAGACCTTTAGTCAATATCAAACTCTCTCACTTGTCTGTGGGTATTTTTTCTTTCAGTTCTGTGTTGTATTATTCACTGTTCCCACCACTTAAACTCTGCACTAGAACTAATTTGTTGTCCTTTGCTCACTTCTAAAATGGGGGAACTTCCTGTGGGGACCAGCACTTGAGCCCTGTGATAGAGCTAAATTGTTGCTTTGCTGCTGATTCCCTGGGGAAGGATTTTTGTGCAGCTCAAGTTTTAATGATTGACTTTATAGGTGCTTCTGGCTCTCCTGAGATCTGGTACACCTGGGTTGTGTAAAAACTCTGGTCTGGGTCTGAGTCTTTTCAGCAAACGGCACCTCCTGCAGTTCTATATTCATGACCAGCCTCCACTGAGTGGTCCTGTGCTGATTGGGGGGCAGATCAGCTGTCCTTGCTATGCCCCAATGTTCCCCCAGTGGGCCCATCTCCCCCGCTGCCCGCACTCCAAACACTTCTCATGGGGTAGGCCATGCGTCAGTCCCTTGTGATGACTCACCAGCCTCTGAGTGGCTACTTTTTTCAGTTGTCTGTGGCTCCTCGCTCCTATGTGGGTCCTTGGGAACACTATTAGTAGTCTTGCTGGCCTGGGGGCCACCAAGGCCCTTTTCACCCCTGCTACCTCCAAGCAACTTCATCCAAAGAGCACAGCTATGGCTTTTGCCAGCTCCAGCCTTGAAATGGCCAGGGCTCAAAACAGTCAGAGAAGTTCTTTCTTTCTCTCATCGTGACTTCTCCTGCCTTCATGCAATCCGTAGGTCTCTCCTCTTCCCCTGGCTCTAGCAGCCCCAGCTTGGCTGTCATTGCTTTTTAATAGTTGTAAATTGATTTGTGAGAGAGAGTGATGTTGGCAACTGTCTATTCTTTTTTTTTTTTTTAAAGATGACTGGTAAGGGGATCTTAACCCTTGACTTGGTGTTATCAGCACCACACTCTCCAGAGTGAGCCACAGGCCGGCCCTGGCAACTGTCTATTCTGCCATCTTGACCAGAACAGCCTGTTAGTTTTCTTAAATCTTTTTCCTTTCTGTTCCTCAAACTCACTAATTTCCATGCCCTATATTTCAAGTTCACTGATTCTGTTCTTTTGCCTTCTTGATCTGTCTTGAATCCCTCTAGGGAATTTACATTTCAGTTACTCTAGTTTTCAGCTCCAGAATTTCTTTTAGTTTTTTGTTTTTTGGTTTCTCTTTATGATATTTCCATTTTGTTTATACAGCATTTTTAAAAAACTTTCTCCACATCTTCCTTTAGTTCTTTGAGCATCTTTAACACAGTTTCTTTAAAATCTTTGTCTAGGGCCGGCCTGTGGCTCACTCGGGAGAGTGTGGTGCTGATAACACCAAGGCCCCGGGTTCAGATCCCATATAGGGATGGCCGGTTAGCTCACTGGGTGAGCGTGGTGCTGACAACACCAAGTCAAGGGTTAAGATCCCCTTACTGGTCATCTTTTAAAAAAAAAAAAAGAAAAGAAAAAAGAAAGTTTGTGGAAAAATAGAATTGAAAGATAATACATATCTTTCCATGAACTTTTTTTTTTTTTTTTGTCTTTTTCCGTGTCCGGCAACGGATTGCAACCCTCAGTGTTGCCCCG
>NW_007754192.1:0-488 GCF_000696425.1 Galeopterus variegatus
AGGAGCTGCCTGAGAGGGGAGCCTCCACGCACCTGCCAGAGTGGCACCAGCTGTCTCCTTCGGGTCACGCTGACAGTTCTGTGAGCAGTCCTGGGTGACCATGTGACGGCGTCTGAAAAAGGCCAAGCTTGGTTTGCAGAAGCTTGGGTGACTGCAAGACAAAAAGGACTGTGGACATGCTATGAGGCCACTCAGGGAGTCGTTGAAGAGAGTGGTGACGGGAGTGCTTCCCACCAGGAAGAACGTTAAGTGGAGCATCTGTCNCCTAAAGCTCTCCCTGGCAGCTGGGCTTACAGGGAGCTGACTGCCCAAGCTGGCCTGTCTCTGGGGCTCTGCTTCATTCGGAGTATTTACTGACCGCCCACCAGAGCCAGGGACTGCGCGTTTAGTCCTCACCGCCCACCAGAGCCAGGGACTGTGCGTTTAGGCCTCCTCAGGGAGGAAATTGAGACCCCAAAAGCCAGCAAATCACTCCAAGATGAATGAGT
>NW_007754192.1:2500-4808 GCF_000696425.1 Galeopterus variegatus
AAGCCAGACGGGGCCCAGGTGTGTGGAGGACAGACATCTCCATTTTACCATGCTGAAAGGGCTGGCTTCTGACCTGAGACAGGTGCCTCTGGGGCAAACTGGCTTTTACTCTCTGCTCCTTTCCACACCCCTCTGCCCCTCTCCAGATTCAGCAGCTGAGGGAGTGGCTCTCTAAGTAAGACCCGTGTAGCAGTGTGTGCCATGGAGGCGTGACACTGGGGACATCAGCTCTGCAAAGCATGTCAGGCTGGTTCTTGGGCATACCTGTGAAGCCACACAGCTCCTCCTCCCTGGTGCCCCACTGCAGATGCTCCTGCAACCTCCTGGGCCCCTCAGACAGCTCAGGGGTCCAGAGGAGCTCCATGCCCCAGAGACTGGCAGCCTCCAGGGGCTAGAGGGGCCTAATCTCTCTGGGTTCAGTACGCTCTTCTTAATAACACTTTGCTGTGTTCATGCAATACACTGTAGCCTGACTGTGCCCTGGGTTGTAGCCAGGCCCTCTCTGTGCCCCCATGATCACTGTGTCTCCANATACATTTTTGGACACATTGAATGTTTATGACAGCCTAGAGGTGCAGGTGTGGTTAGCCCTCTCCTGGGTGATATAGGATGGGAGCTCACCTGTGTCTGATTCCAAGGCCCATCGCACCTTCAGTGAGGAAGTACATAAAGCTTTCTGGCATCTCACCTGCAGGAGGGGCACTGTGCCACCCTCCTGGGCTCCTTCAGGACTGTCACACTTGCCCCCAGCCTCAGCAGTATTGGCCGTTTTCACCTCACAACGACCCTCCCCAGTCATGATCCATGCCTGAAGGAAGATGCCCCTCCTAAGATCATTCCCCCTCCCTGGGGACAGCCACATCCCAGGATTGTAAATTCTTTATCTTGGCAGGGACGCTCTGAAGGGCCATGCCTGCTCTGAAGTGTCTCTGCAGCTGCACATGGTCCAACCATCGCTTCTGCCCAGCGCTGCACCCTCCTCTCTTGTGGGTGTCCATCTATCCACCCTTCTCAGTGAACCTCCTGCCCGTGAATCTCAGCGGCTCCGAGTCTGCTTACCTGGGTACCCCACCCACATCAGTGGTATGGGGTGTGGTCTTGGGAAGCAGACTGTAAAACAGGATTTGCGGTGCATCAAGTGCTGGGGGCTGCAGGGGCCCTGGCTGGTGGCACGTGGAGCACTGAGAGTCCTTGGCAGGTGGCAGCAGCACAATTGTTAACACTTTCGCTGATGGTGACCCAGGCATGACTCTGTGGAAGGAAATGTGTTCGTGGGTGCATTTGTGCCCACTAGGAGCAGCCATCTCGGGTATTTGAGAAAATTTGGGGGAAATAATAATTATTAAGGACCATAGAATGGAGTTACTCCTGTTGGGAGCGCTCAGTGCTCTGGAGAAAGATGATAAAAGGTGATGAGAATAATCTCCAGCACAGGCAGAGTGAAACCAGCGTGCCTCCTCAGCACTGCACAGAGGCTCCCTGCCCCCAGCAGCCCCAGACTTCCCACGAGTAGCAGAGCTCCCGAGAACTAGAGTTCTCAGCCCTGGAAGGACGTCTTTGCCTGTTCACGGCCCTGCTTAGGAAGTGGTGGCCCTGTCCCCGGAGGTGGGATGTTTAGGTTGATGCCCTTGAAATGTCGAGCCTAGATGTCTCTGACCCTCGGGGCCTGCATCAGTGGCCCTGCTCCTGGCAGAGGCAGCATGTGCGCACTGTCTATCTCCACTTCCCCTCCTGGCCAGTAGCCAGGGGCAGGTGGCAAGGTGGACGTGCTGAGCTCGATCAGGAAAGGAAGGCACAAAGTGCTGAACAGCTGCAGGCCCAGCCCACTGCACTGGTGGGCTCTGTGAGTTAGGGGACTGAACCTGAAAGTACTGGATCAAGGAGGACTGAATATAAAGTTGAATAAGGAAGAACGTATTGATATGTGTGCAAACTCGCCTGATTCAGAACTTAACATCAGGGCATGGACTCCAGGAAATGGAGCTACGGTGCTGCTAGGCCAGCTAAAAGGCTGAGAAAAGTGGTAGTCTGGTCCACGTGAAGACAAGTAAAGACGCCAGAGCCCCCAAGCAGTGTGGTGGAGGAAGAATCAAAGGCTCTGAGAAGTGGGCATGCCGAAGTGGATAAACCAGAAGGGCCCAGATCCCACCAGCTGACTATTTGTGAGGAGCACTCAGAGGACACTCATGTATTAAAGTGATAAGAAACAGGCTGGTGAGGCAGGGTGCTGCCTTTCAGTGAAGGGTTCTCAGGGGTCTGGAGGTTTGGGACACTCCAGAGCAGCCTCTCCTAAGTGTGAGAGCAGCAC
>NW_007754192.1:5830-8131 GCF_000696425.1 Galeopterus variegatus
TTGAAGAGAGTGGTGACGGGAGTGCTTCCCACCAGGAAGAACGTTAAGTGGAGCATCTGTCATTGCCTGTGTGGGAAGGAGAGTGGTGACAGTGTGCTCTCTGGCTGGGGCCTCCTTACATCCGTCGTGTGTTTTATGTCTTGAGTGAGATCAGTGCAGCTGTGTGAGACAGGCACTGTGAAGGGGTGATGTGCACTTGTGTTTCATGTATATGCATCGCTGTGAGGTGTAATGTGTGTGTGAATGGGGTGGGGGATGCCCAGAGAACACCCCACAAGTCCTGTCCAGAGCTGTCTGCTCCTTCCAGGGGGTCCCTTTCTCCTAAGGAAGCCAGAGCCCAGACTTCCTTTCCTCATAGCCCTTCCTCCCTCTCTGGTGCAGTGGGGACTTGTGTCTCCTCCTGCCATGGCTCCAGGAGTTCCTGGGCTCAGCTTTTCCCTTGGAACCTGCCTCTCCCTCTGCGCCTGAGCAGATGCATGAAGTGGAGACAAGGCTCTTCCCAGTCTCTACTTCATCCCTCAGGCTTGAACCCACTAATCTCAGCTGTGGTGTGATCCTGGGAAAGGGCTGGGAGAGAGGGATCTCACGCCTTCTGGTATCTCACCGGCTTCCTCATTCCTTGTGGGGCTTTCTGGAGACACTGTCTGCATGCTCTCCAACCAGAGAGTCATGCAGTGCTGAAGCTTTTGGGCTGGGTGAGAAACAGGCAGCACCGCCATGATCGGTGAAGGCGGGTGGTGGCTATGTGGGGGGTGATCTGGGGTAGGGGTTTTAGAAAGCTCCTCACACACTTCACTTGGGCAGGTCTTTATTGACTGATGTCCAGCATGGGCTCAGAGCACCAGCACATAGGAGAGTCTCCACAGTATGAAGACCCATGAAGCATTGCCTTGGGAGGGAGACTGGCAGTTACACCCTCAGGAAGCTCAGTGCCATCTGGGGCTCTGGTCCCTGGTGCTGATCAGAGCTCCTGCTCTCCCCAGATGCCCTCCAGGTATTAAGGCATTGGTGACGTTGTACTCAGGGGTCCCACCAGGCTGAGAACCAGGACGGCAGTCTGTACACCTGATTCTGAATGAATTGCTTCACCTCTTAAGAAGCCACATCTTGAAAATGGGGTAATAATAGAGTTGTGGTTGTATTCAATGAGGTGGTGCCTGGAAGGGCTACGTATGGTGCCTGTCACAAAGTGTCTTAGTCCGTTCAGACTGCTATAACAAAATGCCTTACAGTGGGTGGCTTACAAAAAACAGAACTTTATTTCACACAGTTATGGAGGCTGAAAGTCCAAGATCAAGTTTCCAGGAGATTCAGTGTCTGGCAAAGACCCATTTTCTGATGGCATCTTCTCGCTGTGTCCTCACCTGGTGGAAGAGCAAGGGTGTCTCTGGGCCTCTTCTGTGAGGACACTAATACCACTCAGGAGGGCTCCACCCCCACAACCTAAACGTTTCTAATACATCGCCTTAGTGCTAGGATTTCAACACATGAGTCTGGGGGACACAAACATTCAGTCCATAGCACCTAGCAAGTATTCAGTAAATGCCAGGTCTTACTTCTATGACATTTCTGAATCTATGACTCCCGAAGGTCCTCCACCCCTGTGCATTTCTCCAGAGCCGCAGTGTCGCTATCAGAGGTCTACATCTTCCTCATGTCACTTGAAACTTTATGCTTTCTCAAAATGTTTTCTAACCCGGCATCTTACTTGATCTCCACACACACGCGTGCGCGCACACACACACACACACACACTCTCTCTCTCTCTCTCTCTCTCTCTCATGAAGGCTTTGAGCTGCACGGTGAGAGTGCCGTCCCTCCCCCTCACAGGCCGAGAAACCCAGNTTCTCCAGGCTCCAGGTTCCAGGCTCCAGGCAGTAGCGACATTCCTGCCAACCACGGGTGTGGTCAAAGGAAGAGCAGGATCTGGGTTATGACCAGCCACGGATGGGGAATCACAGTGGAGACACCCAGGGCTTTGGAGCAAGGACAAGCCATTTGGAGCACAGAACCACACTCACATTTGAGAAAGAGCTCTTGGCTTGCTTCTGGACCCTAGCAGAGAAGGGGTGCCTGACTGTGGTAAATGAAATGAGCACGTGGCCAGAACCACCTGACCTGAGCGGGAGGTGTCAGCCCCACTGCCATATGCGTCAGGCAGGTCCAGCAGCTACCCGCCGTACTGTGGATTACAACATGGCACAGATGAGGTCCATCCAGGATCCAGCGAGCACAGGGCCAGGAGCTGCCTGAGAGGGGAGCCTCCACGCACCTGCCAGAGTGGCACCAGCTGTCTCCTTC
>NW_007754193.1:0-1218 GCF_000696425.1 Galeopterus variegatus
GGCCCCTCTGGCTAAAGTTGCTGTGGTTGTGGGTGGGATCCTGCACCCCCCAAGAGTGATATTAGCATTCTATACAGCTGTTTTTCTGAAGTGGGCCTCTCTTAGCCAGGCCACCGCAGTTCATGTGCAGGCCCCTGTAACCCCAATAGAGGCACTGGGTCACTGTGAAGCTCCTCACTGAGGTAAGGCTGCCCCATGCAAGGTTGTTGGGGCTGTGGGTGGGCTGTTGTGCCCCAGGAGTGTTGCTGGATCCCTCGGTAGCCCTTGTACTGGGGCAGGCATTCCTGGTAGGGTTGACTGGTGCTGCAAGTGGGGATCTTTGCCCTTGTTAGAGGTATATGGGGCCTCCCCAGCCTCCCCGACTATCATAGTCTCTTCCATTAAGCTGGGTGTCTGCCAGAAGAGAAAGGTACTTTGCTTGTATGAGCAGCATGAGATGATGGGATTGGTTCTCTGTTGTTGCCAATTTTTTATAGTAGGGTCCGTGAATGTTTGTCTCTCTTGCTAAATGATAGTGGTTCTATGTGAGTTCCACAAGTGGAAAATAAGCATGTATCTGCTAAGAGGATGTGGCAGAGGCAAGGATTCACTCTCCTTGGGACACCCCTAGTGTCTTGGTTTAATGAGAGGGAGTGTAAGAAAAGTCTCAAATGAATCCCCTAAAATAATTAATGTTATGCAGCATTCTTAGGATGAGGGGTATATGATGAGGGTTATGTTATCATAGCAACCTGCTACAGAGGGTGTCCCCTTAAGATAGGAGAACCCCAGTCCATGTCCAATTCAAATGAAACAAACTTGAATTTGTCACAGGAAATCCATGGAAGGGTTCAATTTTACCTTCATTATTTTACTTACAGGATAGCAATTTTTCCTCAAGGAGTCACATCAGCACCAAATGAACATGTTGCAAAACAGGGCAACCATATGTATGCTCAGAGCATTCCCAATTAAGAGTACAGTACCCCATGATGAGAGTTCAGTTGTAAGGTTTCCTAGGCACCCCCCTCTCGTTCTCTGTCCTAACTGAGAATTACAGAGTGCCTTCACCGCTTTGTGACTGGGCTGGTTTTATATTTCCCTCTGCAGGTTAGAACCCAAGTCAGGATCTTGAACCTTCCCAGGCACTGATAAATATGTTTAGGTTGTTTCTAATTTCAGAAAACAAAAAGTTTGGAGCTCAACTTCTCTTGCAACTGCCACATCTTCGGTTTAGTG
>NW_007754193.1:2053-3225 GCF_000696425.1 Galeopterus variegatus
TTACTATAAAATGCTGAAGCTTCTGCACTCCTCACAAGATTATATTTATAAGTTTTCAGCCAAAACTAATACCCGCCAAGGCAACCTACATTGGGTCAGCATATTTGTTGGTAGCCAGTTTCTAATGAGTTTTTAAGAAATCAAAGTAATTTCCTTATATTAGAATAATTAATTTCTGGTTTATGCCTATGAAATATTTCAAATGTACTTTTTTGTTTGTTTATTTGTTTTGACAGTTTTTTAAATTGAAGCATAAATGATTACATGTATTTGTGGGGTACAGAATTGAATATCAACACATGTGTACAAAATGTGGTGATCAAACCAGGATAATTAGTATACTCAGGTTCACAAAACATAATCAGTCTCTGTGACCCTTATCTAATTTCTCACTAACCCCACTCCCCCTCCCCCTTTCTCACCTCTAACAACCACAGTTCTGTTCTCTTTTATTTTGAATGTTCAATGTTTTATTGTGATTCTTTCTTTCTTTCTTTTCTTTCTTTATTTATTTTAGCTCCCACTGATAAGTGAAGATGTGGTATTTCTCTTTCTGTGTTTGGTTATTTCAGTTAAAGGAATTTTCTCTCAGTTCATCCACATTGCTGTAAATGGCAGAATGAAATGTACTTTTAAGAAAAATGCTCTGTGTGAGATTAATTTTAGAAGATCTGTCTTTACAAACCTAGACGGTGGGTAAATTATAATCTGTAGACAAGTTTTGCTTATTTCCTCTACCTCATGCCACCACCCTGCCTTAATATTTCTGGCACATGAAAGAAGTAGAGACGCGTTGAAAAAAAAATAGTGTATATGACTCTAGAAAAGACCATCCACTTCTGGGAAAGGCATTCTCTCTCTTTCTTTCTTCTTCCAGGCAGCCTGAACATGAAAATCAATGTTCTTTGTTGGTATGTGTCAGACTAGATGTGAAGATTGACTGAGGGATTTGTGCTGAGCACTCTCTGGCATTCAGGTTCGCCTGTGGCCAGAGCAGAAAAGGGGTCAGGACTGGGTCTGATGCTGTCCTAGAGCTTATTCATACAGAAACTGTAGTTGTGAGGCTGCTTAAAGTATTGAGAAACCTAATATTTAAGAAAAAGAAAAGTGGTCAACACTGGGAGATGAGAATTTTTGGTTTCAAAACCATCCTGTGAGAATGACCATGGGCA
>NW_007754193.1:7872-8129 GCF_000696425.1 Galeopterus variegatus
TACAATTTAGATCTCCATGGTTCTGATTACATTCTGTTTGTTTAAATCAAGCCCAAAGTTACATAAGTCTAGTTTTAATCAAAAAACTTTTTCCCCCTCCAAATAGTTAATAACTTCTTCATAATTAGTTTGACTATCAACCTATTTTAAAAGCCTACTGGCATGTGTTATTCATAGTAGACAACTTTAGAAAGCCAGACCACACCCAGAAACTGCTAGATTAGTATAAAATGCTGAAGCTTCTGCACTCCTCACAA
>NW_007754194.1:0-420 GCF_000696425.1 Galeopterus variegatus
CCCCAGCATCACTCTCTCCCACAAATCAACCAATTTACAACTATAAAAAAGCAACAACAGTGAAGCTGGGGCCACTAGAGCTCAGGGGAAGAGGACGAGAGACCTATAGAGTTCATGAAGGTAGGAGAAGCCACAATGAAAGAAAGTAAAAACTACTCAGAGTGTTTCGGGCTGCAGATGCTTTAAGGCTGGAGCTGCTGAGCACACAGAGCAGGAGCCAGCAGAAACCACAGCTGTGCCCTTTGGATGGAGTTGCTTGGAGGCGGCAGGGGAGAAGGGGGCCTTGGTGTCCCCCAGGACAGCAAGACCACTAATAAGGTTCCCATGGACCCACTTAGGAGTGAGGAGTCCAGAACAACTGAAAAAAAGGAGCCATTCAGAGGCTGGTGAGTCATCACAAGGGACCGGTGCATGGCCTGT
>NW_007754194.1:1941-2833 GCF_000696425.1 Galeopterus variegatus
ACAGAAGAAGCATCTGCTCTATGATAATACTGGGGGATCTGAACACACCTCTCAGCATTAGACAGATCATTTAGGCAACAAATCAACAGAGTAACCATTACTCTTTCAGAGGGAAAGAAGAAATCTAGGGTTATCAGTGGTGGGAGGAGGGAGGGAGGGGGGATAGGGACAGATTGGAAAAGGGGCATAAAGAATAAGTACAATTTGTAACAATATACATACTAGTAATATTGATTTGATCAATATATGTCAACTTGAACCCCCAAAATATGTATAAACAATTATAATTCAATAAAAAAAACAAAGGAAAGCTAAATCATAATGTCCTTGGTACTCATGTCTTAAAACTCAGCATCCATGTGAGCATGTTCCATCTCTCAACTCACTGGGTGAAGTGAGTAGAGAGCCTGCCCTCCACCCCACGTGAGGTTCCGTATCCCTTTGCAAGGTCTCCAGGGTCCTTGGAGTATGTAAAGATTGGGGCTGAGAACAGTGAGAACGGCAGAGAAATTTCAAGCAACAGCAAGGGAGGAAAAGAGAATTCTGTGGCTGCCAGAGGAAGGAGGGGGTAGCCTGTTTGTGTGTAAGGAACACAATCTGAGCTAAGAAGTGAGAGGTTACTTATTGTCCAAATCATCTAGTAGACTGAGAGCCTCTCAAAAGCTGGACTACATCTCATCCCTCTATGTATCCCTAGAACCAATCACAGTACCTGGCACATAGCAGGCACAACACTGGTTGCTGAATAAAAGCAGAGCAGTTTTTGTACCACATGACATAGTAAAGGAAAAATTCCCAATCCAATCAAATTGGTGGATTCAAAACTTCCCTAGGAAACTGTGACATGAAATTCAACAGTTCAGGGCAGGAGCGTGATTTGCAGTTTCAGAAT
>NW_007754194.1:4727-5999 GCF_000696425.1 Galeopterus variegatus
ACAGGAAAGAACATTGATCCCCAGCACATAGATATAGATTCCAAAGAGTAAGCAGCTGCTGCGGTAGGAGGTGAAATACAAAGAATCAGACTGGGAAAATAGAGATCTGCAGCACCGCACATGTACAGTCGGAATTTGCAGTTCACTTTGGAAGAGAGCAAGGGTTACTATAGAAATTAACTGATGAAACCCCAGTATTCAACATGCACTTTAAAAACAAAAAGGTCCTCTCTCTCCACAAAGCACACTCCAGAGTAATAGAAGAAGCATCTGCTATATGATAATAGGGGAAGACCTGAACACCCATCTCTCTGTACTGGTCAGATCATATAGGCAACAAATCAGAGAAACAACTAATCTATCAGAAGGAGAAAACAAATCTATGGTTATTAGAGGGGAGAGCGAGAGGGGGAGACATTGAATAAGTGGTATGAAGAGTAAGTATGACTTGTAATAGTGAATATGCTAATAAAAAATAATTTTTAAAAATGCACTTTAAGGAATACTTAAGCAAAGACTAAAACTTAGTAATAAAGAACAAAAAGCAAGGAGAGGATCTCTTAGACCTGACCACAATGAATAAAGAAGAAAAAATGGATTACACTGAACTACATTTGTGATTGTTAGCTTCACCATACAAATTGGTGTTATTGTTGGGAAGAATGCCAAAATAATTTTCTCATAAGCCTATTTTGTCCTTGAAGTAATATTTTGTCCTTGAAATTACATTTGTTTGCTCTATTAGTCTGGCTATTAATCACTGCTTGTATTTTTGGCTTCTGTAATCGAGCTCGCTTATCTGCCCAGACCACATATGAATAGCCTAGTGGATGCTGAGAAAAGAAAAAAAAAATGTAAAAACCCTGGAAGAGTCCACTTATAAAAACTTTGTGAGATCTGAGCTCAGGGTTCAGATTTTCAAGCATTAACTTGTCTGGGCCCACCAGCATAATAAATACCTGACTCACCAACTCTCCGAGTGTCGGTCACTTCTTGCCAAGTCTATTTCCACAACATTATCACTAGGTCCTCTATGAAGGGAAACCAGAGATCTATATTGGCATCAGCTCAAATCTTTTTTATACCATGGTCGAGCTCCTTTACCTGCCTGCAATCCTGCCAACTGGGCCAATTGCCAAGCTAGGGCTGGGTCTGGAGCTCACAGAGCTCTCAAGCCCATTGTCCAGAATGGGTCTCAAACCCTTCACACACCAGGCTGGGTCACCAGACCCCTCACATGCAGGTCTATGAGCTAGGTAACTGGCCAAAAGG
>NW_007754194.1:6999-8129 GCF_000696425.1 Galeopterus variegatus
TGAACTGAAGGCACAGCTGCATGCAAAGGAGGCACTTCTTTGTTCAGTTCTTGATAATCTACAGTCATTCTCTAGGTACCATCAGGCTTTTTCACTGGCCGTACTGGAGCATTACATGGGCTATGAGCTGGACAAATCCTGCCAACTTTCCAATATAGTGGCACATATCTCTGCATGTCCTCCTGGTAGGCGATACTGCTTTATATTAATGACACATCTTGGCTTGGGTAACACCTTTGGGTCATGTTTAGCATATCCTCATAACACAGGCTTTACTGTCCATATTTGCAGCCAAAACTCTCCAACTGTTGTTTGAAGGTGCAAACCATAAAGTACATCCATACCCAAGATGTATTCAGCTATGGGAAATATATATGCAGTATATGCATGAGGAGGTAATCATACCATGCCCAATGGCAATGACACAGCTTTGACCTCAGTAGTATGTCCTCCATAGCCATCTGTACGAACTGTGGCCCCTGGAAAGTTATCTGCATTGGCCTATATCAGGCTACATTCTGCACCTGTATCCACCAATGCCAAAACATGCTGCACATTTGTCTTCAACCAATATATTGCCAACTCAACATGAGGCCTCCAGTCCTCATCTGCCCCCAAAAGACAAGTACCTTGGCCTGCTCCCTAATCAGGATGGAACAGTTCATCCGCCTCCTCAGGAGCAACCAAAAAGTCTTTTAAATCCACTGAGCANAATCCTGCATTCATACTGATGGGAAGTTCAATGCACATTCAGTAGGCCGACACATTGATAACGTGACTCTGGTGCAATACCTGTAGCCAAAACACTATGGGCGAAAAGACAGTAAGGTTATTGGTATCAATAGATAATCTGAATAGCTTCTGGTATGACCCTTGTCTTACCTGACCAGACCATTCCTAGGAATTTGGCTGACAGCCCAGGTCCTTGCACTTTGGCTGTGTTCACAGCTCACCCACATTGTTCGAAATGACTTAACAGCATTGGAACTGCCTGAGTTAAATCTGCAAGAGAATCAGAGGTTAGTAACACATCATCGATGTAGTGAAATATTGTAACCGTGCTGGGCCTAGTCCACTTGGCTAGGTCCCCAGCCACCAAACCATGACAGATGATTGGGCTATGCTGATAA
>NW_007754195.1:0-209 GCF_000696425.1 Galeopterus variegatus
ACATTCCAGCCGTTATATTAGACACTGGAGATGTTGTAGTAAAAATAATAAACAAGGTCCCCGAACTCACATTTTAGAAAGAAATGCAGAAAACACAAAATACTACAGATATGTCAACTAAGTAATTTTGAAATGTGATAATTGAAATGAAGGAAATAAATATGATGATCTAGTAAAGATGAACTGAAGTGAAAAGTAACTCTTGAGAG
>NW_007754195.1:2730-4630 GCF_000696425.1 Galeopterus variegatus
GCTATTCTTTAAATCAGTAAAGATATACCTGAAACTATTATTTCTAGATATTTGCAAAATTCTCTCTGTTTTGGAATAGTTCAATTCAAAAAAATTATTATATCCTCATTGTGTTTACAATTACAAATGCTTAAAACTGGAAGACTCTGTATTTCATGTAATAGAATGATTTACTAAGCACTAAATATGCACTTGATTCCCCTGCCTCCTTCACCCTGAAGACACTAAAAGCAACTTCTTTTGTGGAGACATTATTGAAGTTTAGGATACCTAGCTATAGAAAGTGGATCTCAGACTTTAAGATAGCCACTCTTAAGAGTGAAGTTCTACACTCATTGTTTAGGAAAAGCAGTGGAAATAATATGTGAAAATAATAATCTATGTAAAAATTCATGGTGTGGCCCTAAACAATCCACTCAATTCAATTCAAACAATTTTAACTGGCTGTGAAAAATGTAAGGAAATAAAAAATTCATGATCCATTTGTAAGATTAGATTGGGAACTTGGGAGAGATGTATATTGTACAGCTTTGATAAAGAAAAGAAACTTAATTAAACCAGTAGAAACTTTACATAAAGCAGTGCCTTCTTATAAGAAAATGACTACCTTAATGTGCGTATTGTCTGCAAATGCATTCCAAAGGGAATCACAAAGTTACAATTTTCAAGCAGTTTTAGGATTTAACTTAACTACTACTTTTTTTCTGTGGGAACTGTTATGTAAATGATACAAATAAGTGTATGTTATAAATGAAATTTTGTTGTGAAAATTTTTATATATTTTTCAAAAAGAAGTCATTTAAAAATAATATCTGGCCAATTATCATTGTTGCATATATTAATCTGAAATAGTCACATATCTGTGCCTGCAATTTTTATGTTGATTTTTATAATGATGATGATGACGATGCTGAAATGACATTGACAGTGATGATGATGATTTCTAATATTTATGGAGTGTATACTCTGTCTCACAACAAGCCTAAGAATTTCCATGTTTTTCCAAAAAAGAAAAAAAGGATTAGATAAAGTAAATAAATTGCTCAAAGTTACACATGAATTTGTTGACCAGAGCTGGAATTTGCTTATGTTTATTTAACTCTAGGGCACTTCTGCTTACTTAAAACAAATAACATTTTCTATAAGAGCAATTATATCCTTTTGTTCTCTAGTAATCCATGAAGAAAATTAGGTCCAACTTTTCTACACTGGTTTTCAACACTAATTCAACAGCATTAGCATGCTATGAAGTCAAGATATACATTGGGCTATATATTAAATGCAAAACTACTAATGACCACAGATAATGTTTATAAACATTTCATTTTCAGATTAATTATGAGCTATGGGCCAGAAGCCCCCCAGGCTCAGGAGGCCTCCAAAAGCCTCAGCCATATCCCTTGACCTTCTGCAACTAGGCCAGCAAAGGAGCCAGCCAAGGGCCATCCCCGCTCCACCTCCCCTTTTCCCTCGCCTCCCCATTCTACCTCTCCTTTCCCTCCCACCGCTCCACAATAACATCTTAGAATGTAAAAAAATAATAATAAATAAATAAATAAAACAAATAAAATTTAAAAAATAGAATAATAATAGGGGCCATGGCACTAAATTTATTTTTTATAAAAATATTAGTTAAATCTTGTTTACTTTCTCATTATATTATTATATTTTCATTTGTTACAAGTTTGACATAGGTAGTGTTGTCATTACTACTAATAGCAATTCTTTACTGTATGTCCATATGACATGGCATTGCATTAGAGCCTCTAAAACAGTTGGCTTTTCACTAAAACCCAATCAGCACCCATTTTATAGAAGTGGAAATTAAAAGCCAGAATTTTTTTTTTTTTTTTTTTTTTTTTTAATGATTACTCAAATCTAAGTCCTAGAAAATGGCAGA
>NW_007754195.1:5576-6283 GCF_000696425.1 Galeopterus variegatus
ATAAACTCGTGAATTTTAACATATCCATAAAGCCTTCCACACTGTTTGAAATAAAATGATTTTTTCCAGCCATGTAATCCCAAGGAAGCTTTTATTCTCCATCGCTGTATTCATCCTTTCTACATACTTGCATGTTTTACTGAATGCATAATCTATGCTCCCTATCTCTTACAGTATCATCTTTCATATTCTAATAATGAAATGCTTAACACACTCACTGGATAATGTCTCATTTAAGTTATGTTTTTAATACATGAGAAAAGAAAGGAATAAACATAGAAAGGAGTATGAGCTTTATGAGTGAGAAACTGAGAAAGAGAAAAAAAAGCAGAAGTTGTAGAAGCTCATGGAAAACTTCAGGAAAAGATATAGTGCAGAATGGACTCTCTTCTGTCTTACTCCAAAGAAGGCATAAGGGATTGTTTTTTCCTCAGAAGATATATAAGAAAGTTACCTGGACCTGAATTCTATTTACTTCTGAACAAGGCATACTAATGGTATCTTTACGTGAAAGTAATTGAAAGATATTTAAGAATTGAAAAGTTGGCACATTAAAACTCACAACATTACTATTTTTAAATATTGTATCTATAAGAAAAATAATTGTTTTAATTTTATTATAATTATATTTACTTTTTATTACAATTTTACCAGACCTTAATGGCAAGAAAGTCATCAATAATATTTTCAAAATTAATTTTAATTTA
>NW_007754195.1:10422-10857 GCF_000696425.1 Galeopterus variegatus
AAAATCATTTGTAATTAGATAAATAAATATGGAAAATGAAAAATGAGATGGAATGAGAAATGGTGGATGGGAAAAAATGGAAATCTGTACACTGGGGGCGATGTGAGGACACTGAGCCCCTCACATGTTCCTGGTGGTAGAATAAACTGAGACAGCTACTTTAAGAGCCATTTGGCATCATGCAGTCAAATTTATGGTGTTGATACTCTTTTCATCAGTTCCACATCTGTGTCTATTTCCCAGAGAAATTCTACACAGATTCATAAGGGAACATGCAAGAAGATGTTTACTGCAGCGATTTTCATGTGGCACAGCATTGGAGGCCACCTCTTTGCTCATTCCTCAGAGAATAAACAGGTAAACTGTTGGAAACAATCAACACAGAGTACTTTGCAGCAATAGGAACAACATATAAAAAGTAATCATAACTTTATG
>NW_007754196.1:0-556 GCF_000696425.1 Galeopterus variegatus
AATCTTTACTACTCTCTCTGTCCTGGAGACATCCAAAATGAACTGGGTTTTTTTTTTTTTTTTCCATTGTTTGTTCTCTTCAAGAGAAGAGCTTCTGAATGCTCTTTAGCTCTCTAGGCAGGAGTAGTAGGTATTAGGTGTATTTGATCAGTGCCTCAAACTTGGGTTAATGAAGCAGAACATTGGTACATTTGTTCATTGGTCCTCATCCCTGGGAGACCATTGCTCCTCTCACAAAGAAGAGAAGAATCTGAAACCTTTTCTAAGGCCATCATACTTAGTTTACTATTCTTCAAGTACTTGCTTTATGACAAGATTTTTTTCAGCTTTGCAGAAGTCTTAAATGCAAAGATCAAGTGTTTGGACAAAACTGGGTTGAAGAGTAAGGTAATGAGTAAAGAAAAACCTGCTGAATCCTTTAATAAAAACAATCTAGAATGTGAGCTCTATGAAAGGCAGTAGTTTTTAGTTGTTTTTTTTAAAAATGCTGTAGTTGGCCGGCCCGGTGGTGCACTGCTATAGTGCGCCGCTTGGGAAGCGCGGTGGCGCTCCCACC
>NW_007754196.1:1790-4872 GCF_000696425.1 Galeopterus variegatus
CTTAACCTTACTTCTGGCAATGAGTACAACTTTGCATGAATAATTGAGAGTTATCTGTGATTACTTTATAACTCATTATTTAGCTTGTAATTTGTCTTTCTCTTATTCCCTTTAGGCAGGAGAAGTCATAGTCCCTCCAAAAAAAACATTATTACATGCAGCATGACTGTTTAGGATCTGGCCTCTTTCCACAGAATAATGTGTAGTATTAGACTATCATTTGTATGCACAGCAGTTCTATTACTTCTGGAAGAAACTGTTGCTATGTTTCAAATATCCNATTTGTATGCACAGCAGTTCTATTACTTCTGGAAGAAACTGTTGCTATGTTTCAAATATCCTATGCATCTTTCTGGTCTAAATATGTAATAATTTGAGATATTGCCAACAGATGGCAATGTAGACACAATTTCTAAATTGTCGCTTAAAACAGTAGTAGATGCTGGGCAAGGAAGATGCTGGGCAAAGTCCTGCTTTCAAAGCTATATTAATTGCTCTCTTGTTTCAAAGATAAGGTAGTGCATATCCTGTGTCCAGGAGATTATTAGTTTCAGAAATAAAAGTCATTAACTTAAGGAACTGCACAAAAGATTACAAATGCAAAAGGTCAATGTTTCCTGAATTTTATAAGTAATCTAAAAAAATTCATGTTGGTAGTATTGAGTTAAACACAACTTACCTCCAGTGGTAATAAACTTATGGTAGATGATATAGGTAAGCCAGAAAAACACAAAATTCATTATTGTAGAGCAAATATTTACATTAATATCTTCATGTGTATACACATATAAATTATATAGGTAAACTACAAGTGATAAAAAGTGTTGCTTTTAAATGTGTCTCTTTAATGTCTATGTTTATAAAATTTTAATTTCTATAACCTGAAGTATAATGGTCTCCAACTTACCATGATTGTAAATGTGAGGAACAAAGCAGGTAAATATAATTAATGCGAGAATAACAAAACTGACCGCACCTTAAGTACGCACCTGCTTAATTTACAATCTGTTCAACCCCTTAATGGTTCAGCCACCCAAATAGTGATCATTTATTTTAATCACTGAACTGAAAATTTAAGTGATGTAAATATTTACTGATCCCTCCTAACCTCAGACTTGGCAAAGTTTGTGCAAATCTGATTGAATATTGTAAGAAAATTTAAGATAGTAAATTTAAAATAGGAAGTTGGATTCATCTCTAATATTTTCAAATAATGCTTAGCTAAATGTTACAAGGGATTTGTTAGCTTTTTAATTTTTAATATTTATCTACATATACAGTATGTATTAATTCAATTTTAGCATATAATTCATTATTTTTTAAATTGACTTTCCCTATTAAGAACTTTATATTTAATGAGAAAATGAGGCTTCTGATCAACTGAGATTATAATAATTAAGATGACATAGTAATGATGATGGTTGTGTTTTATTTGTATGGTTTAATATCTAAAGGGACAAAACATATATTACCTCATTTATTCAGTACTATAACATTTTTACATAAGATAATTATCTATGTTTTTAATGAAACGAAGATTCAGACAGATTATATGATTTACCTATACACTATTAATAAAGAGTGGTACTTGATCAGATTAAGAAAAACCAATATGTATCGAGATGTACTGTGGGCTCTGCCTTTCACTATGATGTTCTGATAATGGGATGATTATCCTCATTTTGATTTTACCTGGTTGATTCATAGAACTAGAATTTAAACAAAGATGTTTATATCTGATTTTTGCTGATTTTCTTTCTATAAAACGTCTTTGCTTCTTCCTGTTAAAGTTATTGTGTATGAGCTTGGGTTATAACTGGGGTACATTTGCCATGCAGAGAAGTGGGTAATTGGGCTATTCTTAAAGTCCAAGTATTAGGCTGGAGCATGTGAACTTTTATCCAGAATAAGCTGGATTAGAATAGTGTAAGATATGAATGAGAATTTGGAGGTCTTTTCAACTTTTTTGCGAAATTTGATATTCATATTCCAAACCACTAATATTTTAACATTCTTCATTCCCAAATAAGTTTTATTTATTTATTTTTAATTCCTAATTCTTCTCCCATTTCTAATTCTCACCCCCCACTGATCTCCTTACAACCCATGATCTTATCACATTCTTCAGAGTCAGGGATGGAAAGGATCCCAGGATTCTGGCAAGAATCAGGATGGGTTTAGTCTGTCAGTGTGATGCGTGTAGTTGCAATTATTACACATTTTGGTTCATAAATGTAAGTGTAGAAAAAAAGTGCTTTGTTTTTCTATAACTGAATTTAACTTATAATATGAGCTGCTAGTCCATTATAGTGGCTAAAAATTTAATCTCATGCAATTCTGGATAAACTGAGACAATTCCATGTTCTCTTTTGAATTCCAATGACATTTTGAAGAGCTTTATTAGAATTGTCAGTGTTTGGGGAAGGGAAGGCATGCCTGATTCAGCTTTCAGCTTTCCATATTGGCATAGGATAATATAAACATTTTTCTTGTCTGGTCCTTGGTTTCTTTCATTATCCAATCTGGTATATTCTACCAGGTTCTGAGTTCAGTAACTCTCACAATACCATCCACACTAGGGATGTAAGAACTTTTATCCAGCCTTACAGATTTATGGCTTTCCCTCTATTCTAAGTGCAGGGATCTTCATTTCCTTCAGGGCAGGAAAACCAACTTTCACTTTGTTGTACATTCTGCCTAATCTGTTATTTATAAGTGAACTTTATTTCTCAAGTCCCTCAGGGTTCTAATATTTGGTTCTTGAAAAGGCTTGAAAAACATTGCCTCACATATGTAAAATCTCTACAATGAGTTTTGAAAGCTTATTTAGAAAAAGCAAAAACCAAGCACAGTCGTGCTGTAAACACACTTCTTGGAGGTAATGAGTGCTATCTATAGGGAAAAGGTGTAAAAGAATAAAAGATGAATTACTGAAAGAAAAATAGATAGATTAAAATATTGTATTACTGGGGCCGGCCCGGTGGCCCACTGCTACAGTGCGCCGCTTGGGAAGCACGGCGTTGCTCCCACCGAGGGTTCGGATCCCACATACAGACCAGCCGCTCACTGGCTGAGCGAGGAG
>NW_007754196.1:7901-8126 GCF_000696425.1 Galeopterus variegatus
TAGGTCCAATAAGCAACAGTAACTTTACTCTAGGGGAAGGCCTAGTGGAGAAACTTGAGAAGTTAGGGAGTGTCTTGAAACCTAGGAGTATGTGTCCTGAAACCCAAACCCATGGAAACTGAGAAACTCCTAGCTCAAAAGCACTAATATTCTAATATTCTGACTTGTTCTTACTGCAAATTCTAGAGATATAAGGCAAATGGGGTCTTTTCTAATTTAGTCACA
>NW_007754197.1:0-1350 GCF_000696425.1 Galeopterus variegatus
ACTGTCTGCACCCGCTCCTGTACACAAATTTGACATCATGAGACCACTTCTTTCAGATTCCATATTATGGAAGAGGGGCATTCTTATTTATTTTATTGTTTATTTTGTTTCATAGTGCATGTTTATAGGGTACAGTTTGCTGTTTCAGTACATGTATTACTTTGTATAACGATCCAAACAGAATTGTTAACATACCTATTACTTAAACATTTATCATTTCTTTGTGGTTGTAACATTCAAGATCCTCTTTTCTGACTATCTTGANGAATCATACTGAAAAGAGAGACCCAGCCTCACCAGACACCAAACCTGCCGTGTCTTGATCTAGAGCTTCCCAGCCTCCAGAACTGTGAGAAATACATTTCTATTCTTTATAAATTACCAGTGTCAGGTATTCTGTTATATTTAGCAGCACAAAACAAACTAAGACAGCATGTTTTGTCTAAGAACATATAATAAAAAAATATTTTAAATATATCCTCAATTACTGCTATATTGTGAATCTCTCCAAGAAATATATTCATAATATAGAGATTCATTAAGAAAAATATAGGCTTCTGATTTCCAGTCCAGCATGTAAGGAGCTTTTAATTAATCATTCTCTCCTAACACTAAAACTAAGCAAACTGAAAATCAACAACTTTTCTCAGACCTGTCAGAGGATTGAGGCTATAGGGCAAACTGCTGCCCCAAATTTGGAGAGACAGACAGGCAAGTATAGAGAATTATAACTTACTGGAGAAAAAAGCCCACAAGCAGAAACCTCCATAGGATTCATTATTAGTGTAAGAAGACCTAAATTGCAATTGGTGAATTGCTTTAGACTCTGTGGACAAGTTTGAGTGTCTATTGCACATTTATAACAGTGTATGATTGTTATATATTTTGGTATTGCTTTAATTCATCAAACCTTTAAAAAGTAGTAATTTCCATGCTATATAATATTTATTTGAGTTTTTGAAAATGTGAAAATTTTCTCAATTTCTTAAAAAAGTTATAAGACATAAATATGCAAAAATAAAAATATTAATCCCCACAATATAATATTAATCTTAAGTATGCATGTACCTAGGTCCTAAAAAAAATGTCATGCAAACATCAAGAATAATATTTTTTAAAAAATATAGTGCCTAGTATCCACAAATAAAACAAATATTTAGTGTTAGGTCAAATAAATGTTAATAGTTATAGCAATAAACATGGGCAGTAACAAATACAAATTTGCACCTGCCAAGGCCTATATCAAGAATATCAATAATATCTAATTTATTTCCCACAATTCCTAAGAGTCATTATTTTTAAGTTCTATTTTACAAAGGAAATTAAGGATTAGAGGGTTTAAAAATTTAC
>NW_007754197.1:6591-8126 GCF_000696425.1 Galeopterus variegatus
CCAGCCTTCCAAACTGTGAAAAACAAATTTCTATTGTATAAGCTACCCTGTCTGTGGTATTTTGTCATAGCAGCCCGAGTCAACCAAGGCATAGATGGACATGAATTCTGGGGGGACTCTATTCACCCAATGCAAATTGTTTGGCTTTGTGTCTATATTTGCTTTCTGGAACTGAGAAGGAGGGGTAAGTGAGACACCCAAGCAAAGCACAATAACTTCTGTTGCCTGAAGAGACAGAAGGAGATCAGAATTTAGAGACACTGCAGTCTCATGTTTGAGTAGCAGAATTCTGGAAAGGGTAATACTGCAGAGAGAGTTGCAGGCATCTGCACGGAAGTTCTCCTAAGTTTTTGTCTGAATTTTAAGCTTCACAGGCAGGAAAAAAAAGTCGCAAGGCTTGGAAAATAACAATTACTGAGGAGCTGTAAGATAAAGTATTATCAAATTGCACTTCGGGTTGGGAAATATTCAAGTTCCATGAGCCAAAAAGAGCAAATATTTTTGAACACCTCTGACATCTAGCAGAGGCCACAGAAGACTCATACCTGAGTCATTGGTGCCAATAAGCCTGAAAATAAAATCTACTTGCTGGGCCGGCCCAGTGGCGCACTGGAGAGTGCGCCGCTCCCGCCGAGGGTTCGGATCCCATGTGGAGACTGGTTNTTCTTTTTTCTTTTTAATTCAATTTATGGAGTACAATATGATATTTGGGTACATTTATACTATGTGCAAGGATCATATCAGGGTACTTAGTATATTCATCACCTCAAACGTGTCATCTCTATGTTGGAAACATTCAGCATCATCTCGACTGGCTATTCAAAGATACGTAGTACTTCGTGGTTGACTGGAGCCTCCCCTATATTGCTATAGAACACTAGGTCCCATATTTTCCTATCTCTCTACAATTTTGCATGCACTGACCACCCTCTCCCCTTCCTCCCTCCCCCTTCTCCCCAGAAGTCTCCAGTAACCACTATTCTACTCTCTACTTTTATCAGATCAACTTTTTTAGCTTCCACATATGAGTAAGAAGAGGGACACACACTTATAATCAGGATCAGGTATACTTAATTCTAATCTTGCTATTTATTTATTAAATGGCATCAAAATGATCTATGTGTAATAGTAATGAAAAATAGAGGTATAGTAATAAGCAGGCAAACACATAAAAACAAAATAAAATGAAGTGGACTATATAGAATTCCAGAATATGTCTGTGAAGGTCAATTCTAGGTGTCAACTTGATTAGATTAAGGGATGCCAAGAAACCTGGTAAGCCTATTGTTTTAGGGGTGTCCATGAGGGTGTTTCCAGAAGAAATTAGCATGAAAGTCTAGTAGACTGGGTGGGAAAGATCTCCTCTCTATATGGGTAGGAGCCATCCATTCTGCTGGGGGACCAGAGAGAACAAAAACGGAGAAAAAGGGTGAATCACTCTGTCCACTGGAGCTGAGATACACTGTTCTCTCCTATCCATGGACATCAGAGGTCAAGACTCTTCAGCTTTGGGGTTCCAGGACTGACATCACGGA
>NW_007754198.1:0-1024 GCF_000696425.1 Galeopterus variegatus
GGAAGGAAAGAGGAAAAGAAAAAAGAAAAGAAAGCATTCCTGAATGAATGAATGAACAAATAAATGAGTAAAAGATACTGGCCTGGCTAAAGCAGACATAGGAAGCAATAATAAAATAACGTGGTAATAATGATCAATCAGTGAACAGCATTGCAAGCGTTTAAATCCCAGCTCAAATCTTTACTCCCTGTGTGAGGTCTCCTCCGCTGTAAAATAAGTTAATAATGCAAGGTATAACACAGTGCCTGATTCACAACGCTATCTATATGTACACTAGATATTTCTGATGCATTATGCCAAGCACTACCTCACTGTATATGTAAGAGCCAAGGGGAAAAAAATCCCCTGAAGTTTCTCTGGAAAAATCATCAGATAAGCACAGATTAATATGAAGAAAAGGCATAACAATTTTTATGATATCATAGTTTTATGTGACAGGGGAGCCTTCACAATAAAGACCCAAGATACAGGGAAAATTGTCCATATTTATGCTTACGTTCTATGAAGCAGGCATAGCCATGTAGAAATGTGATTAGACAAGAAAAGTATGATCTAGTGCGCATAGACTGAGTGGGGAAACCTGGCAAGGCCAGTCTGTTCAGATTCTTCTTGGCCTCTCTGTGTAGCATTCAATCCTCCAGGGTATAGGGCAGAACATGTTCTGGAATGGGGGTCTTATGACCGACAATCAGACAAGGTAGGTCAGAGAGTTTCTTTATGGCCAGTTGCAAGACAGAGAGGCATGGGAGAAGATTAGAGTGCATCTATGACCCGCTTTGGGAAGAGGGACTCTTGTTTCTGCAGCTTGCCTCGAGGGACAGTTAGACTGAGACAGGAAGACAGGAGAAGGTCACAGGGAAACGTTGCTTTTGAGGCTGTTTCTGAGGGCTTTGCTCTGGGGCATCGCTTTCTGGGTCCCAACACTTAATATACATTATGTCAATGAATCCTTAAAATACCTTGTGTGAGTTAGACATTACTATCCATATTTCCCAGATGAATTGCAAGGTCAGTCAAGTAAAGA
>NW_007754198.1:4629-5727 GCF_000696425.1 Galeopterus variegatus
TTATACCTGAGTCCTTAAAAATTTAAGTTCCGAAGTTGAATCTTGGCCTGCTGTGTGTCTCCGTGCCTAGCAAAATATCTAGAATGTCACAGGGACTTCGTGAGTGCTTTTAGATAAATGAATGAATGCCAGGAGACACGGTGTAGTGGAAAGATCTCAGAAGGCCAGGGCTAAAATTCTGTTCTAGCACTTACTAGATTTGCCAAGACATTTAACTTTTCCGGATAATAGTTTTGTAATCTTTAAACTGTGGATAATCATGATAACTGATATGTCAACCTCAAAAGTTGATACAAGGCACACCTAAGAGAATACTCATGTATTTTTGTCATAAATTATCACCTATTACAAATAGTTACAGCTAATACTTTTATATAGTGACCTCTCTTTAAGTACATAAGACCAGAGTTAATTAAAATTCTTAGACGATTTTGAGCAGCCTGGCCCTGCACTGGCCACTCCCTCCACCTCTGCTCCTGATCATGGGCCCCTGAGAGCAGTGGCCTCCTCTGTTTTTGTCTCCACCACACTCCCACTGTTAATCCTGACGTTTTCACATAATAGGCCCTCAATAAAAATGTACTAAATTAAAAAAATAATAAAGAAAAGAAATATCACTTCTGCTTCACTATAGTAACTATTTTATTATATATGTATCTGATAACATCATGTTGTATACCTTAAATATACACAATAAAGCTCACTTAAAAAAAGAGAAAAATCAATAAAATGCTTGCAGTTAGTATGGGTTATGTTTCCTATAAGAGATTTCTGGATAATAGAGGAAAACCTATTTTGGTGGTATTTAAAAATTTAAATTTACATTAAAATGTAAATATTCATTATTATACATTACATTTAAAATTAAAATTTATTATTCTGGCTGAAGATGCTTCTAAAATATATTATTTACTTCCTTGGCTATTAACAGAAATTAAATGCAATAAGCATCAGCTGCTGGTCTGAGCTGTAATACGACTGCTCCTTGTACTTAACACCACTGTGAGTCAGTCGCTCCTGGTCTATCTTATCTATGTCTCTAAATCCTGTTCCTTCAGCTTTCTCATCCTTCCACCCCTTCTAATTCATCCTTCCACC
>NW_007754198.1:7173-7531 GCF_000696425.1 Galeopterus variegatus
TGAATGAATAAATAAAGTTCTCAGGGATATTTGTGGTGTACTATTTGCCCCTTAACAAGAACCTCGGGCCTCCCTGTTATCCCAGTCTTTGTTCCTAATTAATTTATTCCTATGACCAAATGTTTCCAGTCCTTGCTGGGTCTGATGCTCGTTCCTTTGGTTTTGATTCTAATGTCTGCTTCCTTTTCGGTGACCTTTCCTCTTCGTGTTTCCAGCTAGCAGTTGCTCCCCTCTAATCCGAGTGTCTGTCTTGTACCTGCTTTCAGCACCGTCGGCGTTCTGGGATGCGTACATCTAGGACGTTGTTTGGTGGAACGTGTTGTTTACTGGTAAAGCGTTCATTCTGGAAATGACTGAC
>NW_007754198.1:7724-8125 GCF_000696425.1 Galeopterus variegatus
GGACGTTGTTTGGTGGAACGTGTTGTTTACTGGTAAAGCGTTCATTCTGGAAATGACTGACGTGGGCCACTAGCACACAGCAACCTAATACAGACTCAGTGAACTGAGCTGAATGAAATTGAACTAGAAATTAACCCCACAATATCACTGTGTCAAAGTCTGAATTTCAAGATATTCTGGGCCTTCCAGTTAGTCATGGTATATTTATCTCTATTCCCTCTAATCTCTCTTCCACTCCACTAAAATTACAGTAAAATATTTGAAAGAAGGGGAATAAACCCACAAAGAAATCAACAAAGAGTTGTTGTAACTGACTTATGGCACAAAGCTAGCTATAGCACAAAACACGTGTCTGCAGGAGGAAGGGCTGTAGGAAACGCACTGGGTTGCCCCATAGAATG
>NW_007754199.1:0-7205 GCF_000696425.1 Galeopterus variegatus
GTCACTGATAGTTAGTGGTGTCAGTATTTATCACATTAGCCATTCTAAAATGTGTGTAGTGGTGTCATCAGAACTTCAGTTGGTGCACCCTAATGATTCATTATGTTGAGAACTTTCTTATGTGCTTTTTTGTCATCACAGGTACTCTCTAAATGTCTGTTCAAGACTTTTGCACATTTCCTTTTTGTTTTGGGGTTGTTTTTNACACACACACACACACACACACACACATACATGTTTGCAGACTTGTCACCCTGGCTAATAGTTAGTAGGAGGGGATTGCTCAGTTTTTCACCAAACATAACATTTTGCAAAGTGGGTTTACTGTATAGTGGTTCCCACTTCAGTCCATTGCATAGTGGGCTGCAATTTCTAATGCTTGCACTAGTTCTGTGAGACAGAAGAGTCATACGATGTTAAGTGAAGCAACTTTATTACTAACAGGCAGCAAGGGACAGTAGAAGCCTAGGACTGATTGCAGGCTGGTCACTTAAGGCTCAGAAAAGGTGTCCATGATGGATAGTCTTGTCTGTGTGTACTGCTCTTGCACTGCAGCCAAAGGACCCCAGAAAGCAGCCTGCCCTGGGTTTTATACTCTGGGGGAAACATGACATGCTGGGCTAAAGTGTTGTAGGATATTCTGTTCTAGCAGAGACTGGAACAGAAGCTCAGGCCGTTTTGGCCAGTTTCTTCTTGTCTCAGGATGTTGCACTCCCAGCACATTCTATAGTTATTCTTGATTACTACAAGCAAGAATAGAGAAAGAAGTGGATCAGTCTAAGACCACCTGGAGAATTGACTTGCACGTTTATTTGAGAAAACATGGCAATTAATCCCTGATACATTCTAAGTATAGCTTTGGGCACTTTCACACCAACTCACACCCTGAGAAGTTGTTGCTGAGCTCATTTTTCTAATGCATTTGGAGCTAAGAGTTTTTTAGTAAATTACCTACATTTTTTGAGCCATTTGTTTGAACAGTGCTCCAATTATAAGGTCCAAAACCTTCTCACTGTGCCATTACAATTTGGGCACCTTTTTAAGGACCCTTAAAAGCACAAAACATTAGCAGAAAATAACTTGAAAGAAAATACAAAAATGCAAACACGTAAAGATACACACATTGACTTTGAAACATAATTTTATCTGAATTATGTAAATATGATGCTAGAGAAAGAACAATGAGGAGTAGTATAGTTATAAAAAACTTTTATTCATGAAGTCTCATCCATATATAGTCTGTGAAAATATGAAATTCCTCAAGTTAAGCAATGCAATTTGTTTGTAATCCTAAAGAAACTGCCTCCCCAGATTGTACTTTCAGATGTCTTATTGTCTTAAGATTTGTAATATAGGCAGAAACTGTAAAACTTTATTTACTTTGAAAAGCAAAATATTTTAGTCTAGGAATGCACAGAACTCAGAATTTAACTTCAACCTACGTCATGTCCGTGAGAAATGACAGACAAGACAATGTTAATATTCTCAGTCCTTGCCATGCTACGTCTGCTTTCTTATTCTTACAGAACTCATCCATCTTGTTGCATTGGAACGGGTTTATGGTTTCTATAATGCATGTATGGATTATTAATACAGTTTTCACTAGTAATGTTTGGTGAGTTTTAACATTGTAAATAATAAAGAACAAGAAAATAGGCACACAATATTCATTCATATTCAGCGATGGAAGAGTAACAGGGTTCTAGTATTGAGAACTGAATAAAGTTCAGTGACTGTAATAGGAAGAGATACAATATTTTTTCACTGCTTCTTTCTATTTTGCTGCAAAAACAAAATACAATTTACTGAATGACAGAGGCAATTGCTATGATATCAGTGATTTCATACTGTGGAGTTCAAAGACCTAAATGGTTATATTAAACACAATTGCAGGTAATTCTTTCAAACATTCCCTTTTGAAGTTACTGGCAATAATTGACTTACATTTCAAGAAAATGTATAGATATTCATGTCCCACTGCCTGTACCAAAAGAAAGAAGTGTATAGATAAGAAGTGTGCAAATTTTACAGCAAAGGTACACTTTCACATACATATTAAAAACTACCAAAGGACATGCCAAAATCTTCTTTTAAACTTCTGCTAGTAATTCCTTAGAATACATATCAGTAGCAGTTACTGATTACCCAAAGATCACCCTGCCAACCATGCAATTGTCACAAAATGCACACTAAGCACATTCTTCCTTCCAGAATTTGATAACTTAATATGGACACTAATGTCAATGAACACATAAAGGAATTTTAAACAGTAAAATTAAACATTCAATTAATACACAGAAAGGTTAAAGGAAATAGTTATAAATACAAACTTTGAGTGGAAACAAAACAAAACAAAAAGCCATAAAGGAATAGGGGAAATGCAGGATAATAATGAAATATAATACATTCTTCTGTACCAAGAAACAATATTTAATGAAATAAGAACGTGCTCACTATACATGGCTAAATAATAAATAATTAAATATATATTACAATTCCAAAGATGTGTATTTGTGAAATAAATATTAGCATAAAATATTTCAAAGTATAAATTGTTTATATTTACACAGCATGAACATGCATGATTTCCTTTCTACAGACTTCTATAAATTTTCCAAATTTAGCTTTGGCAATCCGTTTATTTTATTAAAATTGAATTTTATAAAAAATAAGTAAGTAGATGGATGTATTAGAAATAAATTTTATTCTCAATATGTACTATATATATATTAACACAAAAAACTAAAGGTGAATTTATAAGCAATGTCTACCACAAAATTAGAGTCCTTGTACTTTTGTAAATATTTTTAGTTATGGTGTACACCTACATCGTTCATAATCACTGGGATCACTAATTCTCCCCTTTATTTGAAATCATACACACACATATGCATCCATATATATGTGTTGTGAGCATATAATCAAATGTGAATATTGATATTTAAAATATTTTAAATATTTATTCTAGAGAAATATATGTGTATTCTTCATTTTAAAGAGGGTGATTTATAAAACTAAGTTCAAGATTGTTACAGAATTTTGAACAAAAATATTCACAAAATCAGAACATGCAAACTGCCTCATTTCTTTAATTTAAATTATAGCTCTGATTACTTTAGAGTTTGTTCAGGGTTGACTAGATTCTTGTATATAGCTTTGTGAAGGATCATGTGGAGGTTGATTAACGTGTAAAACTCACTGATGGTGTTACAAAAAATTGTTAATGCAATATTTTAATGTGACATTTGCTTAGAAGTACATAGAGAGTTTTGGAAAGGGAAAAATAAATACTGGGCTTTTGAGATTAATAGAAAGCATGAGATGCTGAGTAAACTAAAAGACCTGCAATGACTAGACTGGTGGTATTGAAGACAAAGTTTGCTTATTTCACAATTTTACTTGGATGCAATTTCATTCAGTCACAGAAGTATAAAATATTAATCTACAAGTATGTAAGATAAAATGTATAGATTTCCCCCCCATGTGAATGATCTGTGAACTACTTGAGTTTAAGAGAAACTCACTTTTCTTTGAATGTATAATGTAGGATTATATATTGCAATCAAAGACAATTTAAGCTATAGTTAAATAACATGCAAATCCTGAAATCAAGCTGTGGTAATTAAATTTTCATTCATAAACACTATTGATGGTATCCAAAACTGTAAAATTTCCATTTGAAAACATACAAGTGTGTGCACCCACATGTACAAGATTCAGAATGTATTGTTTGTATGATTTTTTATAGGCAATCATGTTGGTAAGTCCACTCAGATTCAGAGAGATGCAAATCATTTAAGAAAGATAAAATCGGGAAAGGCTTGCTTAGCATGACTCGGGCATTTAAAAGACCATTTCTCCTTCTGTTAGTTTAATAGCATTTTTACTGAATCAGTGAAGAGGATCTTAAATTGGCCTCCAGTTTTTATTTATATTTATGAAATAAAAGCTTAAATCTGTCATACTGATAAATACCTGCTCTGCAAATTGTCTTCAGGCAAGGACCTTTCAAAGCTGGAGACACAGCTTTACATTTTATTCATTTCACACCAGCTGAATATGATATTCTCTCTCATTATTTGGGGTTAAGAGAGCTTGAACACTCCCAAGAGCTTGAACACTCCCAAGAGGCTGGAATTCTAGACACCTATTTATATACAACATTTACTTAAATAAAGCAAGTTTTCTTTTATTAGACACATGCAAAGCAATGATTTCTATTCTCAGCTTTTTTCCCAGATATTTATTCATAGTCTTTTTTTTAAAGCATACATATTAGGCTTTACTCACCAGAGTGGCTATAAAAAAGAACTGAGTTATTGAATATGAAGGGTAAGACAGTGCAACCACTAACTATTTAAGTCATCCGAATATATAGGATGGACTAATATACTTTTTAAGTTGATGTAACTTCATTTTATTTTTTGCTTTTTTATCTCCTGCCTACAAATTTAAATGACTCTGAATGCTTCATGTCAACAATGTTTTCTCAAAAATGAAATATGAACATAACAAGTGAAAACTTTTTTAAAAATTCAATAGCAAATTAAAAATCTGGCAATATGGCAAATAATATATCGTGAATGATTCTAGTAATTCACACAACTAAACTAAACTAAAAATAAATACAACAGAAATATTTTACATAATAAAATAAGTATCTTTTTTTTCTAATTTCATTGACAAGTATCAAGAAAACTATAGTAGGGCTGGCCCGGTGGCACACTGGATAAGTGCGCTGCTTGGGAAGCGCGGTGGCGCTCCCGCCCGAGGGTTCGGATCCCACATACAGACCGGTTCCCGCTCACTGGCTGAGCGAGGCGCGGGAGCAACACCGAGGGTTGCAATCCCGTTGCCGGTCCCCGGTCCGGTGCGGGGGTGACACTGAGGGTTGCGATCCGTTGCCAGACACGGAAAAAGACAAAAGACAAAAAGACAAAAAAAAAAAAAAAAGAAAACTATAGTAAATTTATAAAAGCATGTCTCCAGAAATAAAGGAAAACACTGGACCCGGTTTTCACTCTCAGAGGAAAGGCTGCACATTTGAACTTCAGTTTTTGTAGCCTCCTGAGCATAAAGGATAGGAAATCAAGCCTAGGAATTATACATGGTGATTAATGTGATAGTATATTCTCCCAATAAATCTGACACTCAAATGGCATTATTTTTAGTATGAGTGAACTAGAAATAATCATTCATTGTTATCTGTTTATGCGCAGTCAAAATTTACAAAACACACAAGGAAACTAAACCACAAGGAAGAGAAAGCAAGCATAATTGTCAGCAAAATCATATTGGTAGAGACTTTAGATATTAGTCGCATCATTCATGTAATGAAAAATAATTCTATTTAGTATTTTAAATACATTTTTGGATTTTTATTTTGAAATACATTTAGACTCACAGGAAGTTGCAAATATAGCAAAAAAAGTATCCATGTACCCTTCATCCAGCTTCACCTAAAGATGACATTTTGTAAAATTACAGTACATTTATCAAAAGGAAGAAATTGACATTGGTATAATACTATTAACTAAATTACAGAGCTCATTTAGAACCAATTTTTACATACACACATTTTTTGGTATATAGTTCTATGAAATTCCATCATGTATATAGATATGTATAACCACTACCACCATCAGGATAAAGCATTTCTCTCTCTCCACAAGGAAACTTCTTCGTTCTACCTTTTTATAGTCAACTCGTCCCTAATCCTTAAACTCTGGCATTCACTGATTTGTTCTTAAGCACTATAATTTTGTCATTCTGAGAATATTATATAAATGGAATCATAAATATATAACCTTTTGTTACTAACTTTTTTTACTCAGCATAATGCTATTGAAATACATCCAATGTAAGTAAATCAATAGTGTGGGGTTTTGGGGGAGTTGTTGAGTAGCATTCCGTGGTGTGGATGAACCACAGATTATTTATCCTTGCACCCACTGAAGGACATCTGAGTTCCCATTTTTTGGATTCTAAAGTTAAAACTGCTGTGAACATTTGTGTAGAGTTTGTTATGTAAATATATGTTTTCATTTCTCTAGGAAAAAAATCCAGGATTCTGATTTCTGATCCATACATTAAGTGTATGTTCACTTTCGTATGAAACTGCCAAACTATTTCACAGAGTTGGTGCACCATTTACATCTCCAACAACAATGTATGAAAGATTCAATTGCCCCTTATCGTCACTGATAGTTAGTGGTGTCAGTATTTATCACATTAGCCATTCTAAAATGTGTGTAGTGTTGTCATCAGAACTTCAGTTGGTGCACCCTAATGATTCATGATGTTGAAAACTTTCTTATGTGCTTTTTTTGTCATCACAGATACTCTCTAAATGTCTGTTCAAGACTTTTGCACATTTCCTTTTTGTTTTGGGGTTGTTTTTTTTTTTTTTGGCAGCTGGCTGGTACAGGGATCAAACTCTGGACCTTGGTGCTATTAAAACCATGCTCTCACCGACTGAGCTAACCAGCCAGCCCCTTTTGTGCATTTCTGAATCTGATTGTTTTCTTACTGTTTCATTGTGAGAGTTCTTTATATATTCTGGTTACAAGTCATTTTTCATATGTGTGACTTATAAATATCCCATTCCATCTCATCTGATTGCATCTCCCTTATCAAATATCTGTGAGTGAAAGAATAGCGAGTATAATTAATAATCACTTAGAAAATACATTTGGGTATGCTTTTTAGAAGTTTAGAAAGAGAATGATTATATTTTCCAATACTGCCACAAATCAGTTGAATGCCAATTTGTTGCTTTAACAAATTTTTTAAAAGTTTTGATCAGCTAGTTAGATATCATGTCCCTAAAAAAAAATTCTGATTTGTGATAGGCAACATTACATGAATTGTATCTCCTAACTTAGAAACACTTTGAAAGTTTGGTAATATGCTATAACAAAACACCATTCATTTCCATCGCCTTATTTTCGGCACATAGTTTTCTCATTACTTCCATTTATAAAAACATAGTATAGAAATATAATTGATGCTGAAGCCAGTCTAATTCTAGCACCAAGTAATACTCATTCAGAAATAAATTAACTATTTGATTAAAAATATGTAGATCAGATATCATGTGACATATTTTCAATATAACTTTTATTTTATGCTTAAGATTTTTTTTAAACTTGCAATACATTTTTATTGTTTTAACTGATTCTGTAGTAAAATAATTGGAGTCTTAA
>NW_007754199.1:7669-8124 GCF_000696425.1 Galeopterus variegatus
GTAATACTCATTCAGAAATAAATTAACTATTTGATTAAAAATATGTAGATCAGATATCATGAGACATATTTTCAATATAACTTTTATTTTATGCTTAAGATTTTTTTAAAACTTGCAATACATTTTTATTGTTTTAACTGATTCTGTAGTAAAATAATTGGAGTCTTAACTTAGTTCCAAAGAAATATTTTAATACATTCATGCTATGAACAGATGAATTAAAAATATAATTCAATATGCATATATAATTTTGTAGAAGGAAATTATTGTGTGATAATTAATAGAAGAATTTTAAGCTGAAAATATGTAATGTATTAAGGTAATAAAATGTGAAAAATGTGTAATTAAAGTCTGACTTTAAGGAGAAAAAGCAACAAGGTCAAAATTTTCAGAATGTTGAAAATGAGTTTACTCATGTATTGTTTTATCTCCATGGATAAAGGTGAGTTATCAAA
>NW_007754200.1:0-8124 GCF_000696425.1 Galeopterus variegatus
GATCAATGCAAGTTAAACAAGTTACTTGCTTTAAAAGGAAAAAAAAGGTAACCTTTTTGTCTTTTTAGCCACTCAATTGACCAGATGTAATCCCTGCCAGTACCCCCCACCCCCCATTCTGTCCATTCTGTGTTTGTGTGGTGTTGATGGCCAGTTGAGGTGGCTGGGACAGAGTGGTGACTAGGACAAAAGAGCATGATAACACTTGAAGTTTTGGCTGACAGAGGGGTCAGAGGCCAGAAAAGCAAACTGAGATCAAGGGACAAAGATAACTGGGGCAAAGCCCAAGCAAACACTCAGTCATCAGGAGAGTGTCAGGGTCTGGGGAGCAGCTCAGGCGGGCTGGGCACATGACCCCAGCTGGGGCTCCTGGAATGGAGGCAGTTGCACACCCAGCTCAACTGCACACCCAGCCTAACTGCACACCCAACCCGGCTGCAAACCCAACTCAACTGCACACACAGCCCAGCTGCAAACCCAGCCCGGCTACACACCCAGCCCAACTACACACCCAACCTGGCTGCACACCCAGCCCAACTGCACTTTTTCCTCTTTCATCCTGGTGAGAACCAGACCTCATTGGGTTCTGCCTGGGGACCCTCTAGGAGCTGAAAACTGAATGCAGCAGGCAGGTGGAAGTGGGGGTGGTAGAAACACAGACCTTCAGCAAAGGCAGTGCCCTGAGACTGCTTTGAAAAGAATGAGCTTTGTTGCTTCTATTCTAGGCTACACTATGCTTTAGGATCAACTGAGATCCTCTGAAGAGAAGGAGCAAGGTCCTCAGTGTGTGAGACCCCATTCATTCACGTTTGACCAAATCTAAGAGGAACCAGGATAAGGAAAAAAAAAAAAAAAAAGCTCACTGAGGAGTCAGCTTTTGACATGTGCTTCTCTAAATCAAGTCCTAGTTTGAGTTTCTCACAAGCAGTCCATGAGACAAAGATTTCATGCAAATAATTTATTTGGGAGGTGATTTGAGGAAATACCAGGAGGGAAGTGGGAAATTGAGATGTGGAAGAAAACTGATAAAGTATGCATTCATGAGCAGACCACCTCTGTGGGCAGCTGGGTGTAATACCTCTGCAGAGATAGTGTAGAACACGCTCCAGAGTGGTCTCACCCGGAGGGAAAGGGAGCTCAGCTATTTATCCATCAACTCTTGCCAGTCATTGGTTGAGGGATTTTGCCAGGAGACATCACCTTCCTGGCTTGTCCTCACTTTGGCTGAGTGGGCTCCAGTGGCCAGACAGAGCCTAGAAGCAAAGAGTCAGAGTATGGGGTCAGAAGCCATTCTGGCCAGAGAGCAGTGTGTGCTTTAGGAGGTCAGTGGATGTGTCCAGTCATTAAGAAAACCCAGCATTCCCCTCACAGAAGTATTCAAGATTCAGCCATGAACGTCCTCGTCACTCATGAACATCCCATCAATTTCATTGATCAAAAGAGGAAGGAATTCTTCTTCTGGCAGCCTGGTCCAGTCCTTCCATCTATTTTGGTTGTTTTCATTGTAAACTTCAGGAATGAATCTCAAGTCATGAAGATTTTTTGTTTGTTTGTATTTTGGTATTAATTAGTCCTTTATGCAAATCCAGGATTATAATGCAATGCAGTAGGAATTTATAACAATTTCTGAGGCAGCAAATACTTAGATAAAGTAATCAAAGGAGAGAACTCACTGGACAGCCGTGGAACCACATATATCCATTTGCCAAGTTCATAATCTGCAAGATAGCAGCCTTCTGACAATTTTGATTTATGCTTCACATAATCATCTATTATCTTAATTTGTAACATTTCTTTTAAACTCCCCTGAGGGCATGTTCTTTCAGAAGCTCAATATGTGCAGTTGGTTGTTTGACTATACTTTTGGCAAATGGTTATTAAGAGAAGGATCTGTGTTTTTGACAGGCACAGGACATAGCAGGATTTTCAGCAGGTGCTGATGGGAGGGGACCCAGGGTATAGAGAAGTCTCCTACAGATTTCTCAAGCAATGTAACATATTGATTAGCATGGAGACTGAGAAGTCCTGACTTGTCCAACAAGGTATCCTCCCAATAAGGGGGGAGAGGAGTGTCAGTCAACAAATGTTTATTGAACGTTTACTATGTGCTAAACAAGTAATTCTTTTGGTCTCAGGATGCTTTACACTCTCAAACATTATTGAAGACCCCAAAGTACTTTTGTTTATGTGGGTTATATCTAGCAATATTAACCATATTAGAAATCAGAACTGAGAAACATGTTAACATTTATTGTTAATTCACTCAAAAATAACAATAACAAAACCATTAATGTTAACATAAAAACATATTTTTATGAAAAATAACTTTTCCCAAACAAAAGAATATATAGTGGGAGGTAAAGCTACAATGTGCTTTACGTTTTTGCAAATCTCTCATATGTCTGGCTTGATAGAAGACAGCTGGATTTTCATATCTGCTTCTGCATTCAATTTGTTGCAATAAGTTGTTTTGGTTGAAGTGTACGAAGAAAATTCGGCCTCACACAGATGTATGGTTGGAAAAAGGAAGGGTATTTTAATAGCCTTTCAGATAACTATGGTTATTTCTCTTTGATGTGGTATCCAAACTTGACAAGTTAGTAGTTTGTTTGTTTGCTTCTTTTTTTCTTTTATCATTTTAACCATAAGTGTACGTTTACATTGTTATACAATCATCACCACCACCCCTCTCCAGAATTCTTTGCATCTTGCAAAACTGAAACTTTGTACACATTAAACAGTAACTCCTCAACCTTACTTCCCCTGTCCTTGGCAACCACCTTTCTACTTTCTGTGAATTTGACGACTCTAAGTAACTCATATGAGTGGGATCATACAGTGTTTGTCTTTTTGTGACTGGCTTATCTCACTAAAGGTTCATCCATATTGTAGCATATATCAGAATCTCCTTCCTTTCTAAGGGTGAACAATATTCCATTGTATGTATATACTACATTTTGTTTATGCATCAATCGGTGTTAGGTTGGGTTGCTTCCACTTTTTGTCGATTGTGGATGTTGCTGCTATGAACATGGGTGCACAGGTATCTGATTGGGTCCCTGCTTTCAATTCTTTTGGGTCTATACCTAGAAGCAGCATTGCTAAATTGTATGATAATTCTATTTTTAATTTTTGAGTAACCTCCATTCTGTTTAGTATTTTTCAAAGGTTAGCTACAATGTGGAATCTGAAGCCATATCAACTTTTATGATCTGTTGCATTAAAATCCACTGGTCTATCTTACAATTTTAAATAGATCTTTAACCCATGCATGATTCTTAAAACAGTATGCATGGGTCATTTGGAAATTATTGGTTCACTGAGTTAGCAGCTCTTTCACATAACGATTTATTTTTAACACAATATAAAACAATCACATTCATTAATATCACTGCTGATAGCATCAGAAAAGTCTTTAAAGTATTGCAAAGCTGTCAAGTTCACGGTGGGTAAGACAAGTTTTTTAAAATCCTGATTTTCACTTGAAGACTCGTGTTGTATCACTCGCAACAAACACTGCCAATTGTTTTCCTCGAAGTCACAAGCTCACCTTGTTCATTTTCAAGAAATTGTCTACCAAATACCAAAGTCTGAATGACTACAGTTGGTCATTTTTCAGGTAATAATGATATTCTATGCGGGAGGAGAGGTGCCAATTCAGTGTGCAATTCAAGCAATTGCCCGCTCGCTTTTGTTGAGACAACTGTTGTCCTTTGGCGTGCAACAGAAGTATTTTATGTGTACTTCACATTCTGTTGTAGAGAATATTAAATCACAGGCACTCAGGGATCAGTCAGAATTTAATAAAATTAATAGTTGTTACTGTTTCATCAAGGACACTCTGAAATGAAACTGCATTTCTTTATTGCAGGTGTGTGGCAGTGAAAAATATGTCTACCAGGCAAGTCTGGCCATTGCCTCTACTTGTGCCAAGACTCCAGCAGTCTCACCGCTGCTTTTGAACCATCAATGCAAATAGCACCACAGTGAAAAGGGCGTATTGCATTGTATGGCTATATCGAAATTTCTATTTATTTATTTATTTATTTTTGGCAGCTGGCTGGCCAGGGGATCTGAACCCTTGACCTTGGTGCAGATCTGAACCCTTGGCCTTGGTGCAACAACACCGTGCTCTGACCAACTGAGCAACCGGCCAGTCCTCAGAATTTAATTTTAACCAAACCCAGTTGTTACCTATTATAAAAATTCTGTACCCACCATTCTGATATCTAAATTATTAAATATATGCAAGTATTTATATTTTCTTATGTACTATAAACTTTTACAGGTAGAATTAGTAGATGATGGAAACTTCATGTTTTAAAATAGAAATGCATGCTGTCTAATTGTCTTCCAAAATATTGTTTCAACCTACTGCCCCACAGGACTGTAGGAAGAGGCCCAGTTGCCTGATGCTGCTCTTTAACCTCTGACCTGCAGAATGTTCTCCCTGTTTCTATGTTGGAGCGTTTATTTTGGCCCATCCTCTAAGGAGTGAGGATCCGCTCAGACTGTGTTTTCCCTTGGCCTGTTCTCTGTCCAGTTGTGTAATCTCACCCCACTCTAAGACACGTGCACGCCCATGCACACACCTTGATCTGCAGCAGACAGCAAAGTTGCTGTGAGCACATCTCCCAGACGAGCTTCGGCAGGAGATCCTTTATTCACTCTGTGTTATGAAATGTCATCTCCTCCTCCCAGAGTCTGCGTTTCTGACACTCCAATCTGATCAAAGACACAGAAGACAAATTTTCTCCATGTAGCTTCAAATTCTCTCCTCCACGTGCCAGGGCCTCACTTTTCAGCTCATTTTAAGACCTTGGATCTGTAATAACTTGGTGTGCAGGAGAAATAAACTTATCCTACTCAAAAAAGGTTAAACCTGGACCAACTCCTCTAACATTTTCAGACTTGAACATATGGTTGTATTCCAAATTTGTAGGGGAAGAATGAAGTTCATTATACCCTCTGATTGTTTTTTATTATTATTATTTTTGATTGTGTAGTGAAATAAACAAGACAAAATTTGCCATCTCAATCATTTTAGATAGACAGTTCTGGAGTGTCAAGCACATTCGCACTGTTGTGCAAGACGCCCCACCATCTGTCTCCAAATCGTTTTTATCTTGCAATACTGAAACTCTACACTGATTACACAGTAACTGCTTGTGCTTCTTCCTCCCAGCCCCAGGTAATCTCTCTTCTACCTTTTGTCTCTATGCTAGGTGCCCCCTATATGTGGAATCATACGATGTCTGTCCTTCTGTGACTGGCTTCTTTCACTTAGCGTAATTGGCACACTGATTTTGACAGCCTGCTTTTACGAGCCGCTGCCTGAGAGTGCCAGGCCGGTTCCATTGGAGTTTGTTTGCAAATGGATAACATCAGGATTTGCATGTTCCTGAGCAAATTTGGTCAGGAAGGCAGATGTACAAACAGTGCGATTGCTCTTGAAAGGGATTATTTGTCTAGTGAGTTTTCAGAAGAAACGGCACAGCATCACTGTCAATGAGGTTTTGGGCAAATGTCTACCTATTTAAACAACAACAAAACCAGAATGTCAGGCGTGTATTTTCTTGCCATTTCGTGGTGATGAGCTCAGTCTCCTGGAGCAGGAGGATTGCAGAATCACTGGGATGCCACTGTCTTTACCCTACTTCTAAAACTGAGGGGTTCATCATTCTTAAGGCCGGTTTTGATCAACTCTTTTTTATTCCAGTACAACGTGGGTTCTACCCACCTCTGGTTGGGTTTGTTGTTGTAAAAATTCAAGTAGAGTACAAGTACTCACACCCAAAGCATTATGTCAATGGCATTCCAATTCTTTATTAAAATTAACTTCAGCTATTAACAAAGTCGAAAGAATCCAAACACTCAAAGGATTGCAGAGCATGCTGTGTAGAAGCCGAAGGCTGTCTAGAAGAGGGAGGCTTGCCTTGTTCTAGGCACATGTTTATTGAGTGTATTAGCTCATTTCACTTTGCAAAAACACTACGAGGTGCTCATTATCAACTCTAGTTTTACAAGCAAAGAAACAAGATAAAGGGGTTAAATAACTGCCTAAAATGGCAGAGCTAGGAAGCAGTGGAGCAGGATTTGAATTCAGGCCATTTGATTCTGGACTCTAGGGTCAAAATACTCATAAACCCCTGCTTAAGATTCCTGACCTTTCAGCAGACTGCTGCTTATTTATTAGATTGACCTGTTGAAGAGAAACCCTTTTAAGAGTAAGGTAAGCATTTTGTTAAAAAGATATTCATAAAATATAAAGTACTGAAAGTGGTATTCTTTGCGATTATGTAAATCTATGATAAAACGTTTTAATAAATGGTTTTTGAAAGTATTTTTGGGGACTCTGCAAACAAAAACATTTGAAAACCCTGTTCTAGTTTACAAATGACTTTGGAAGAGAACAATTATAATAACCTGATTTGATTAGAAATGAGAAATTATAAAAAAAATTATTTAAATCTAATAGATAAAAATACAACCATGGAGATCCCTTTAATTGCCTGGAATACATTAATGGAATATTAATAAAAGACAAAATAAGAGACTATTGCCAATATAGTACATGAAAATTGCTTTCTTTATGAAAAAACAGAATCAGGAATAACTCTGTTCTAAGAAAAATGTTAGCAAACAAAGCAAATGTGTAAAGTAAGCAGAGCGGATCCCACCCAGATGACCACAATCCCAGCAAGTATAAGGAGAAACTTTAATGGCCTTTCCTCTTTGTTAATAATGATACATGAAGCTAGGCACTACTTTTTAAACCAAACAATCAGACTTTTGCAGAATAAACCTGTGCATTTCACAGGATTATGACAGCAGATTAGGCAAGCCTACAGGGAAGAGATCTGGCTCCCAACCACCTATTGAAAATTTAAAGGCATTTTTTCTGCTTTCAGATCCCTATCACGTCCTCTACTCCATCGCAAGAGGCAGATTATTACAATCTCTCCAGGAGCTAATCAGAGGGGTCTCAGGGCAAAGAGGTTATTTGATTCAATTACAAGAATATTCGATGAATATCTTCAAGGAGCTCAGAGCTCTTGTGGGTGAGAGCAGCTTTGGGGGTGCAGAAAAGATGAATAAGACAATGTGCTAGTTCTTAAGCAATTTATGGTCTTTTTAGGGAGAGGGGACAAAAGTGCATGAAGTAAGGAGCAAGCAGGGAGTGAGAGGGGAAACTGAGAAGTGCTACGGTCGGTGCTCCCTGAATGCCTGGAGGAGGGGGTGGAGGTTGCGCTGGGAAGTCTGAGCCTACGGTGTTGGGAGGACATATCTATCACGATGGTGGTCCCCCAGACCCCCCCAAAGCAAAGCGATGCAACAGAACTAAGAACTATAATTTAAGTCATTTTTTTCCTGAAATATGAAAATATTGGAAACTACATTTTTGAAAGTTATCGTATTCCTAAGAATATCAACCCAGAATGACCAACACCGAGACATTCTAGTAAAAGTTTTAGACTTAAGAAAGTGAAAGAAATTCTTTGGGCAAGAGACAAAAACAGCTAGTGACCCAGAAAGTGAATTCGATGATCAGATTTGTATAACAATGCTTTACACTGGAATAAAATGGAGTCACATCCTTCAGACAGTCCCTGCCTGAGGACTGCTCTAGAGGGCAAGCTACAGACAACAGAAGCGGTTAGAGAGACAGGGACATCGGGGCTGGGGCTGAGCTATCCGTGCATGGTGACTCCAGAGCTAGGATGAAATGAGGAGGACAGTGCCCATGATGCTCTAGGATCTGACAATGTACAAAGGAATGACCATAAAAATAAGGGGGAAACAGGGAGAGCATATTAAAAAACTTTAAACACCTCTCAGAAATGATATTTGGTGTTAGAGTACAGTATTACTGTTCTGAGACCGTGTGTGCGATCCAGCATAAGCACGTTCTCTGTCTCCTGTCTAACCATGGAATAGGTCAGGCAGACACAGCATCAACAGTTTCTTTCTTTTACCAGTTTATATATATATATGTGTGTGTGTGTGTGTGTGTGTGTGTGTGTATGCATATGTGTGTGTGTGTGTGCGTGTATGCATATGTGTGTGTGTGCGTGTATGCATATGTGTGTGTGTGTATTTGCATACGCCAGTGGCCACTCTGGA
>NW_007754201.1:0-1706 GCF_000696425.1 Galeopterus variegatus
TCAGGCAGGTATACATTGTGAGAACAAGCAGCCAGTGCACCTAATGTTATGGAAATGCAGACTATAATTGGAACTTACACAGGGGAGTATCACTCAAGTTTATCAGATGCTTGATTTATGGGAGGTTTCCTTGATTCTACCCAAATATTCTTCTACCCATTAAACAGCACTTAAACTAAAGATTTTGGCTGAAAGCATTAAAGAGTTCTTTCCCTGACTACATTGTTAGTAATATTCCCTAGATGAATACATGTGAGAAGCCTTTCTCTGAAGTCATGGCTTATCATCCAGGAAAATCAAGGGGCAGCACCTTCATTCTGAACACCCGACAAAGTAGTGTTCTTTGATCAAAAACGTGAGCCGGACACTAAAATATGGTCACGGAAGAACTTAAGGCAGGGAGATACTCAGATCCTCCCAGAGTCTGGCATTCAGTCCAGCACCTGAAAAGAAATTATTCAAATACAAAGGAATTACCATGTGAATGGTGTTTCCGCACAATTTCTGCATATGCTGCCTTGCATTTTTATCAAGACGACAAACATAAACCAGCGTGAGAAAGCAGGTGCCTTTTTCCCCCATATCTTTTGAACATCAGTATTTCCCAGCAGTTAACTGCATGTGATAATGGCCAGGGCACAGAAACGTTTTGATTTGGATCCAAACTCTTCACCCAGAAGCAGCTTTTTGTTGTATATTTTAAGCTTGGAGCTTTTGATCCAGATTCATTATATGGCAGATCATTTAAATAAGAAGGCGAGGAGGCTGACTGAGGGGGAACTTCATAAGATGTTGGAGTCTCAAAGAATATTTCAGCTCAGAGGGATTTCTTTTTTGGAGCCAAATTCAGATCCCACCTACAGAGGTAAAACCATTAATTATTAACCACAGTATTACATATTTAAATTACAAGATATTGGGTTGACAGCACATTGCAACTAGTCTTAAAATTGTGATTTCTCTTCCCAATGATGATGATAAGATAGGACTGAATAGCAAATTGCTATTGCTTTCAGCTGAAAATTTGAAAGAGCTGTGTCCTGATTCCTTGTTACAGAGAACTGCTGTTCATTCAGCAGCACTCCTGGTAGAAATAAACTCAGGCTCTGGTGTGGTGGCAGGAAGATGTTAATTCACAAGACAGCAAGCAGAGGGAAGCTGCTAAATGGCACAGTGGGTTAATGATGCACTACAGTGGGTTAGTGCCTCACCATGGGAGAATGGGTTGAATCTGGCATTGTTCACAAGTGAAAATTGGTTTACCAATCTTAGCTTGATCCCTGGTGGACAGTTGTCCTCATCCTAGACCTCCTCAGATGTTGTCCTAATTTTCTGCACAGGAGAGGCTCAAGTCTGCAAGAGCAGGAAGGTTACTTATAAGAATGAAATTGGCTTTGCAAAGCGAGAGGAGAATAAGGGCCCAACATCCTCCTTCTTTTAATCCTGGTTGCTGCCAGCATCTCATTTTTACAAGCATGAAAATCCACTCAGGGCAGCAAAAGAAAAGCAATAAACAAGGCTAATTTCCTTTCTGCTAAAACTACATCCCTAAAGAACTAAGAGGGTTTAGGATTAATTTATTAAAATGGACACTTGCTTGAAATAGGCCTTGCTCTCAGCAGAGGGTCATAGGACTAAAAGGTTGAGACAGGAGCAGAACAGCATAGTCAAAAAATACATGCATTTCCTAGAATAGTTGTATAAGA
>NW_007754201.1:3188-5088 GCF_000696425.1 Galeopterus variegatus
ATTAAAAATACATAATCAGTAGCCAAACGCTTCAGCAGAAGAATCAAACAGAAGATGTGAGATTTATGAATATCATATTAAAGTAGAAAATGGGAGAAAAGTTCAAAAGCAAAATTATTTGTTTGAACAAATAGTGTACTTTTTCCAGAAGTCATGATCCTTAAAGATAATTGATGCTTCAGACCCACATTTTCCTTTTTTTGGAAGTTGGTCTCCTACTCTCTCAGCACAGAATCAGCTTCACAAACCTGCATCATCAATTATTCACCTTCAACAAGACGCATCATTCATGATCTATTTTTCCTCTGGTTCACACTCTCACTGCTAGACCCACAGCTGGTTTCCAGTGAGTTTTCAAAATCCTGTTCTTCTTATGTGGATCTCGTCCCTTCTTTAGATTGCCTCCGCCCTCATGGCCCATTCAACTCCAATCCATCATTACCTCTCTTCCTGTAAAGTTTTCATCGACACCTTTGGTCTACATTGATCTCTTCTTCCCCTAAAAATGAATGACTGTTTCTCATTAGGAATTATAAAGTAGCCAAAACCCTGCTCTGGAATTTTCTCCTTGACTTTATTTGGTTATGGATTCTTCATGTGTGTTTGTCTACTCTCCCCAAATAGACTTTAAGATTAAGAAAAAAGAACTTGTAGGTATGAAGTAGTTTTTCAAGAAGCATTCTGACAATATATATATATATATATCTCCTGACTTTACATATTTATTTTGATATTCCAGAATTCCTTAGGATTATATATATATATATATATATATCTCCTGACTTTACATATTTATTTTGATATTCCAGAATTCCTTAGCACACTGCCTTACCCAGAGGAATAGCTTGAATGAATGTTCACCATAAAATAATTGCATTTTTTGTGTTAACAGATTATCCTAATTCTAATAAGACATTTAAAACCTTCACGAAATTTAAATGGAACACAAAGCAGAATCATTTAATTCTGTACTATGAGCTGATTACGACAGATTTTGAAAGTATTGAGACTGCATTTTGACTTTAAAATACTCTATTTAATAATTCTAAAATTATGATATGATTCAATAGCAATTTTGAATTCTTTCAAAATAAATTATGACAAGTTTGAAATTCTTTATAAGTTCTGCAAGAACTTTCCTACATGAAGCATACGATAAGATCAGTTTTTATTTAATTTTAGGCAAAGTAGCAAGTCCAATTAGAAATATTTATGNAAAAATCACCAGGAATAAACATTAAAAAATTGCAAACAAAAGAAGATGGTGAGAGAAAACTTTTAATAAAAACTTTATACATCAGAAACTCAAATGGGAAATAAGAGAAAATTGCAGAAGTGGGTAACACTATCTTTTTTCTTAATTCAGAAAGTAACAAAGCTATGGTAGTAGAACCTAAAGCGTTGAGAGAGAAATGAAATGAAAGATTTTTTTAAATAGGAAGAAATATCTATGACAAAAATTTAATATTTAATGAAAATTAAAGGCAAATATCTATGAGATACTATTTAAAGTGACAAAGAAAAAGTGAAAAATAAAATGCTGAAATAATTAGTCTTGTTAATTTCAGGCTATTCAGATATTCTCAGCGTCTATAATCATTACTATTTTCTGGGATTACTTAATACACTTTTATTAATTTTGTCTTCAATCAATCATTCCTCCTCAGCCATCATTGTTTTTTTCTTTTAACTGGTTTTGTAAATGTTTCGTATTCATTATTAAAAATACATAATCAGTAGCCAAACGCTTCAGCAGAAGAATCAAACAGAAGATGTGAGGTTTATGAATATCATATTAAAGTAGAAAATGGGAGAAAAGTTCAAAAGCAAAATTATTTCTTTGAACAAATAGTGTACTTTTTCCAGAAGTCATGATCCTTAAAGATAATTGATGCTTCAG
>NW_007754201.1:6917-8123 GCF_000696425.1 Galeopterus variegatus
TGGACTGACAATTTGGCCTAAATATATCCAAAATTTAAATTATTGGCTACACTGAAACTTTTAGAAACCTGTAGCTCCATGTTGGTGGGACTTAGATCCATCTGCTTTCTTATGGTACAAGTAATTTTGAGAAGGCATCCATAAATATGGCAATTACCCTTAGAAGAGTAATTTGCTGGAATAAAAGAATATAGAAATAGCAAAAGTAAGAAAAAAAGGAAGGAACTCAAGTGGAAAGAGGTGACCACTAGTAGCACAATATATGCTAGGAGATGTTTCCGTAAGTGCAGCACTATAGGTGGGAATAGTAGACAGTAGACTGGGCCAAAGGCAACACTTAATTCTGTTTATGGGAAAGCACCTGGTCTGGATGGATTTCTTCATTAAAAAATCTACTTTCATAAACAAAGAAACAAAAAACCCCAGCAGTACCAACAATGAGGTAGGTTATTGAATTTCTGCGAAACAAGAACAAATAAATATTATTTGTAATGATTTTCTAGAGCCAAGATTACCAACCGGTATACTTTGGACACATGGATGCTGCAGATAGGCTACAGGTGGCTAAAATTTAATCCTCTCAGCAATCAGGGTAACCAGGCAGAGCCCGAGGTAGCTGGAATCCATGCAGCAGTCCAATCAGTTTGCCCTGAGACACCTTCAAATGCTGCTCTTTTCTACATTTGTGAAAATGAACGGTCTTTTTGGTTTTCTTACAAATTCTTTTAATAAATAGTAAGAGTCTAGTTTCTAGTTAATGTGACTTCTATGAAAAAGAAGCAGAAAGTTGAAAACTTTTTAATATCTACGTTTGTTTATTCTATCATGAATGCAAACATAAGGTTTATGGATCAAGGCAGATTGTTATTATTATGGTAATAACTGTATCAGGCCCTTACACCCCAATTCCTTTTCCCTTCTGGGATGATGCAATGAGACCACTGTGGACTGGCTGATTTGTGTGGGTATCATACCACAGAAGAGCCCCAAACTTAGGAATCTGGGAGTTTACAGACATGCTGTCCAGCTGACCCCTTCCCTCCTGAGAGAAGACTTACTCATTGCCCTAATGTAAATGAATTCCCCTTGGGTGGAGAACAGAAGATCCTTGGGTTCTTACCCTTTGTCATGAAAATAAATGTCTCTAGATAAGGGATAGGACAAGTGTCTCCAGGTTTCTATCTCCTGAAAATTACCCAAGTGCTA
>NW_007754202.1:0-2827 GCF_000696425.1 Galeopterus variegatus
CCTCCTGGGGTTAGGCAATCCCTAGAGACAGTAGGACTGGCTTGCATTTCATGTACAAACCAGCCAGTTCAGAGCCCATACCCCCAACCACCTCCTTTGTCAGCTTCTCACAGTCAGGGCCACTATTCCCCTGCCCAAATCACCCTGGGCCAGGCACCAGACAAATAGGGATAGGTCCTATGCTCCAGAGCCCACAGAAATTATCCAAACTAGCCAATCCTAAACCTGCTTACCCTGCTGCTCCCATTTCTTCCTGTGCGGTCCACAGCAAAGGCTCTTGTCCACATTTCCCCTTGCTGCCTCTGCTTCCTGACCAATGCTGGTGGTTTCCCACATGGCCGCCTGGGGCGGGGTGTGCCCCCTCCTCTTGGGAGCACCAACTATCCTTTCAGTGGCAGTCTTCTCCTGATCTGTTAGCCTCACTATACCTGATTAAAAATAAAATCTAGATTTTAAAATACTTACAGAATAATGAAAAGAGTGGATGAAATCAAACACATATGGTTAAACTCTTTGGTTGTTAGTTGTTTTGTTTTCTTACAACTACCAGATCTCTTTCTCCTTGAATGGCACAGAATTCAGTGTATGAAAGAGATTTCAAAAATTTCAGCTGTGGCAGGACATGACATGCTACCTGGTAGAAGTTTCTATATTCACTTCTAGATACTTGCAAAGGCTCCTTTTAACCTCTCAAGCACCTTGGAACTTCAGGTGCTGATTGCTGTATGCCCCACTACAAGATCTGCTTGCCCCACGAATCAGTGACCAAACAAAATTCTGATCCTTTAGCTTCGTCAACTGCTCCACATATAACCAAATGTGAAACTCTGTTACACTTTGTAAAATAACCACATTTTCTAGTTTCTGTTTGGTGTTTTGACATCTTGGATCCTTGCTATCCCTGGAGGTACTGCCCCTCCTGGGGTTAGGCAATCCCTAGAGACAGTAGGACTGGCTTGCATTTCATGTACAAACCGGCCAGTTCAGAGCCCATACCCCCAACCACCTCCTTTGTCAGCTTCTCACAGTCAGGGCCACTATTCCCCTGCCCAAATCACCCTGGACCAGGCACCAGACAAATAGGGATAGGTCCTATGCTCCAGAGCCCACAGAAATTATCCAAACTAGCCAATCCTAAACCTGCTTACCCTGCTGCTCCCATTTCTTCCTGTGCGGTCCACAGCAAAGGCTCTTGTCCACATTTCCCCTTGCTGCCTCTGCTTCCTGACCAATGCTGGTGGTTTCCCACATGGCCGCCTGGGGCGGGGTGTGCCCCCTCCTCTTGGGAGCACCAACTATCCTTTCAGTGGCAGTCTTCTCCTGATCTGTTGGCCTCACTATACCTGATTAAAAATAAAATCTAGATTTTAAAATACTTACAGAATAATGAAAAGAGTGGATGAAATCAAACACATATGGTTAAACTCTTTGGTTGTTAGTTGTTTTGTTTTCTTACAACTACCAGATCTCTTTCTCCTTGAATGGCACAGAATTCAGTGTATGAAAGAGATTTCAAAAATTTCAGCTGTGGCAGGACATGACATGCTACCTGGTAGAAGTTTCTATATTCACTTCTAGATACTTGCAAAGGCTCCTTTTAACCTCTCAAGCACCTTGGAACTTCAGGTGCTGATTGCTGTATGCCCCATTATTCATATGAGCCCACCTGCTGGGAGATGCTTAGAATTTAGCTATGGAAGCCGTATCAGCAGGTTTGTTCCCCTATACCTATTGACTGCTGTGGTAATATCTTAAGAAGCTAGTCAGGCTTCCACTAAATTCTTGAGATTTTGTTTCTAAACTGGAATTTCTGGACTTGAACTCAATGAACAGAAAAGGTAATTCTTCCTAGAGAGTCTGCAGCTCAATGAAGGGTTTCGCATAATTTCCAGGTGTGGTATCCATCCTCGTATAAGCCTCGCAATGAAGAAGGAATTTAAATTGGAACATGCAGAGAGCGGTCTCAGGACTCTTCTGTGTGTTTCATTCAGCACAGTTGTAGAAGTTGAGTCAGTTGATCCTGCCCTCTTTCCTCTAAAGGGAGAGGGCAGGAGAGGTTTTCTCTCTCCAGTTACAGTGCAAGATGATGCAGGGTTTCTAAATATAGTACATGGTACACCGCGTGTGTGCATATGTCAGAGTCTGGCTTATCCACCAAAGCTAACAGATAGTAGATGGAGAGAGTCCAGGACAGTGTAAACGAGTGTGTCCAAATGCTCTACAGATATTTAGGTGGTGGGAGAATTTCTCCTAAAGAAAGAGTAACTCAAGTGAGCTGGTATTCCCCAAGCAGAAACAGCACTGAAACCAAACTCCATTCTTTTTTTAACTTGTGACTCATTAATAGTTACTTTTGCATAAAAGAAAATTCCATTAATACCTGAGACATGTCAAACAGATGTGATGTTTGCTTGCATTAAAGAATATGTTATAACTAAAAATACTGTATTTAATTTCTCATTTAGGGATCTGTCAGAGCCCTAGTTTTTACAGTCAGTTGTGTCTTACTGTGTGACTAGTAAACCAAATAACAAGAACCCTGCTTTGTAACATTTGGCCAAATAGGTCACAATTCCATTTGGTAATACTTATCATTTTTTAACAAACTAGCAAACAAAAAATGTCAGCTACAACATACAGGAAAACAGCATTCTAAATGAATAGTATGTATGTTTTTCGATACATACATAAAAATAAATAAATGGGAAAAGGGAGAAACTGCTTTCCCTCATGGGAGGGGGTTGGGAAGGAACCCAAGATTCCCATGTTTTGTGATTTTGATGTGTGTGACCTATGAGTGTTTCATCTATTGTATGATTTCTGCCAT
>NW_007754202.1:6092-8122 GCF_000696425.1 Galeopterus variegatus
GGAGCAGGGAAAAGGGAACAAGAAATCCCTGAAAATAAATTGCCCCAAGAGGCAAAAAAAATACATTAAAATACAATGCACACTTTCTGTGAATTTTAAAAGGAATAACAGACCCGTGAATGAAAACTGGAATTTGATTTAGGGCTGCATGCTACGTTGAACTTCTTAAGGATTTTATCTCAGTTTGATTCTCAGGGACTTGGACTAGCCAGCTCAGTTGCCTAATATTTTAAAACTGTTTACTATATAATTTTATATTTGTGATTTTTCTTTTTAAATTTCAACTTTTTATACAAACTCCGTAGTACCATTAAGGGTACACTTTCAAATTTCTCTGATTTCAAAATCTTCCACTGCTCAAGGTGGATTTCAAATGTACTGTGAACACTACCATGCCCTTTGGGAAGCACCTATTTATTAATTGTAGGTGTTCAAAATTAGAAGACTATGATGTTTCTAATAAATTTTGCTGACCCCTGTAGCATAGCTAGACAGATTTATATTGTATCTTTTTACCAGTAGGATTAGAAACACAGAATGCAGTCTTTGAATTCATGTCAAAGTAAGATTACAGATTTCAGGTTTAAAAAAAAAAAAAAAAGAAAAGTTGGGTAAAATTATAAATACCACAATATTTTATTTTAAGATTTGGGTAACTTCTAAGGGATTATTTGGTAGCATAATATAAAAAAAGTTTTATTTTAGCCAACTATTTTTAGGTTAATCATGGGGTGGGATATCTAAACCAATTATTTTAATTTTAGTACCATATAATCTTTCATAAAACATAATTAAAAGATACACACACACACACACACACACACACACACACACATATATATATATAAAGCAATGGGTGTGTGTAGAAACAGTTTTTAAACAAAGAGAAGCCTTGTGCATGTAACTAATTTTTTTTTTTTTAATTAGGTGAAAACCCTTTGGCTGATGACCAGAGTAACCACGATATTAACTCAGTTGCTGGCGTTCTGAAGCTCTATTTCCGTGGGCTGGAAAACCCCCTCTTTCCTAAGGAAAGATTTAATGATCTGATTTCTTGTATCAGTAAGTGGACTTTCTTTTTAAGTCTTTCCCACCAGAATCACTTCACTAACCAACTTCCTGGAAAAGGCACTCCCCCCCGCAGCAAATATTCTCACCCCCACCATTACCCCGTTATCACCAAATTTCTGAAACTATTTGTTTTCTTTCTGGATCCGGCATGAGTCATCTTCCCAGCTGTGGCCTCGCCCTTAGCTGAGTGGGCTCTGCTCCTGAACATCCTTAGGCTCCGTAGGGCCAGGAGCTTCCCACTTAGTGGCTGAAACAAAACAGAAAGGCAGGTGCCAACGCCTAAGGAAGAGGAGAAAGTTATAACATGGAAATGGAGGCTTTTTTTGGCCTTTGGTTCTTGGTTTTCTGAACCAATTTTAGGAGTGGGGTAATTTATCCATCTTTAAATGTTACTTCAAGAAATAAGGTAAAATGAGATAAAAGATCATTATTATGGTACAGGAACAGCAGGTGGTAATTATCTATATATCAGTGGGCATCCCAAGCTAATAGGCAGAGTTGCTCTGGGACTGTGTATGATATATTATGAAAGTGATAATCATCAGCAAAGGAATGCATTGCTGTTTTCTTCAGTGGGAGCTTCTGACACTACACAAAGGAAGGTGAAAATAATGATACCAAGAATTCATTATTAACCTCAATTAGGTTTCATGCATCTAAAAATGCAATACCCCTTTAAGCCCAAGTTCCCAGGCAAGAGTCTAGAACTGACTTCAGTCACAGACTTTGATATGAATCAAGCTTTACTCTTAATAAAGAAACCTCCCCCAGTCCCCCACCTGTATCGACTCCGATTGACTTGACCTCAAAAAAATCTCCCTACTTATCCCTCCTTTCCTATCACCTTGGTTCCTCACTGGGGGCTATTGTTACAGTCTCTTAAATAGACAAAGTACTTCCTCCTTCTAGGTTTTGCCCTCTCCTCTCCCTGCAACACACATCATTTCCTCCTCCACAGA
>NW_007754203.1:0-258 GCF_000696425.1 Galeopterus variegatus
ATTTTGAGTGAATTTTCAGATAACATTCATTCAATAAATGTTTATTGAGTGCCTACTATGTGCTAGCACGACTGATACATACATGAACAAAACAGACAAAACCCCCATCTCTCATTGAGCTTATGTTTCAGGGTATGTGGAGAAAATAGAAATCTTTATTACCTTTAGTCTTCTAGTCAATGAACACATCTTAATTCTCAATTTTAGTTAGGTCTTCTTTTACAGCCTTCAATGCTTTACAATTTCTTCTTACAAACT
>NW_007754203.1:2171-8122 GCF_000696425.1 Galeopterus variegatus
TATTCACTGGGGTTCTCTTCTTCTCGTTCCAAGTACATGCCAGTAACTCTTAGACTAGATCACTAGCCCAAGATCTGTCACTTTAGCAACAGATTCATGTTCCCGACTCCTCTGAGGTGTCACAGCTTGAACAGCCCAGAAACACTGCGGACTGAGCAATCTCAAACCAAACTCGTGATTTCCACCCTCGCCCCATCTGCTTTTCCTGTGTATTTCTCATTTCAGTGAATAACATCACTCAGACCTCTATGACAGAAATCTGGGTGTCATTGAAAACCCCTTTCTCTTCTTTATTTTCCACATCTAATCGATTACCAAGACTTGGGGGTGACACAGGACCTCATCCTTTCATGTCACATTGACGAGTTCCCCCTTCATACGTCCTGCTACAGCCTTGGTTCGCGTCCTCATTATCTCCTACACGAACCATGTCAGCAGTCATCGGGCTGGACCCCCTGCTTCTAGATGTAACTCTTCTAATCCATTCTTGACACAGTCACTAAATGATATTTTTAAAATGCAAAGCAGATCAAATTCCTCACCTGTTTAATATCTTTCAAAGGTTACCAATGTTCTTACTGGATAGAGTTCAAATCCTTAGCATGACTTGCAGAGTCCTCTATCACCTGGCTCTTGCCTACATCTCCAGCTTTCTCATTAAGTCCTAGCTTTGTCCTCAGCCTGCAACCCATCCATGCCAGACTACTTAGACTCTCTAATTTATAGCTTTGTTCACTCTGTTCCTTCTGCGTAAAAGATCCTCTCCCCACCTTTAACCTAATGAACTTCTACTCGTTCTCAAGGTCTAAGGCAAGCATTATTGTCTCTACAAACCTTCCTGAAATCCATATGTTGAACTGTACACTCCCACCTTTGTGTCATAAATCTACATATAGTAAGAACTAATATTTATGGAGCACTTACAATGTGCTAGTCATTGTGCTCAGTGGTTTATTATGTTATTTGATCACTGTATCCTATAAACTTATAAATTCTTTTCATATTACCTTACTACTGTACCCTACAAATTCATTTGTGAATGAATCCAGTATGCTTTATTTTACCTACTTATTTATATATTTTTTTATTTTCTTCTACTAGCCTGGAAACTACTTAAGGCTGAACTGTGTTTTATCTTATTCTCTATTGCCTAAAATACTTCATTGCACTTTATTTTACCTACTTATTTATATATTTTTTATTTTCTTCTACTAGCCTGAAAACTACTTAAGGCTGAACTGTGTTTTATCTTATTCTCTATTGCCTAAAATACTTCATTGCACAAATTGGTCTCAGAGCTCTGTTGATAAATGAAGGTTAATGGCTCCAAGGAGATTAATATTATAGGTATGGCTTCAATAACTTTCTGCCTACTTAGAGGTTCTCTTAATACAACCAGAGATGTTATCAGATACATTTTAAAAATTTTAAAAATGTATCCTGGATCAAAGCAATCATCTATCTAACAGTAGTTGTTCAACAAAGGAAAAAGAATAAGACTGTCTTTCACAATATCGGTCTCAAAGATAAGCTAATTTAATAATGCACATTTGTATCAATCACTTATGCATTTATCTGAGTTAGAGTCTATGCAGATTTTCTGCTTGTTCAACTTATTGAAGAAAGGTTTTTGTAAGGGTACATTTAGAAATAGTGTCTAAAGTAGCACTTGAAAATGTTATTCTAAAATTACATTATTAAAACAATAATTCTAAATAATTTCATTTGAGCCAATATCTGCAAATGTTCAACAACAGTCTACCTGCTGAAACTCTGTGATACAGTTTTATATTATGGCTTGCAACATTAAATCAAGAGATTTAATATTTTATGTTGAGTGAAAAGACGAGAAGAATAAACCAGACATGTAGCTACCTGATAGCAAGGATGTTATAAAATTGTTGTATTAATACTAACAAAACAGAGTCATTCGGCTTCTGAAAACTTTTAGATACGGTGGCAAGAATAAGAGTAGAAGATGATTTGCATTTCAAACAGCTTTTTTATCCTTACTTAGAGTTGAATGTTTGGCAAAACAATCCTTTGTCTTATTTCAGCACTTTAGGGGTCTAATTTTCATGGTTGTGACTAACTTACCCTATGCCATTCATAGGCTGAGATTTTTGTAAAAATGAATATTATACTAAGATACAATCTAAGCAAGAGGTACTTTTTTATTACCATAAAACCGCAAATCCTTTCTTGTTTCTAAAAATTGATTTATCTTTATTAAATGATATCAATTAGACATGATTCTAAAACAAGCACTTTAAGCATGATGTGTCCCAGCAGAAACTAATGAAACTTAATAAAATTTCTAAAGCACATCTGGACCATTTTAAACCAAATTCTTGTCTGTTCATAAGCTCTGGTAAAATCTTTAGATGCCTGTCATTTAACTGTGTGTGTATGTGTGTGTGTGTATGTATCTCTATTAATATTTATTTATAACTAAGTACTACTACTATACATTGTTTTTACTAAATTCAGAGTTCTGGATGTTCTTCCCTCTTTATTAGGAAACCACCTCTGTATTTTTTCCAGAGCAGGTTTGTCATCTAAATACTTCATTAAATAATGTTATACCTCATTCCATCATAACAATCTATAAGAGAAACCCTTCCCAAGTAGGGAAGGTCCCCAAATTTGCTACTACTTTCTATTCTCTTCTTAGTTAGTGTCTCAACCACGTACTCTATCACCCAAGTCAGAAACTTGCAGTCATCCATTCCATTCCATCCCCACACCCATAATTGGTTATTCAGATCTATTGATTCTTTCTCCTGAATATATTGCAAATCTATCTGTTTCACTTCAGGCTCAGTACCACTGCTTCATCATTTATCACTTGGATTATTGTAGTAATTTTCTAATTGGCCTCCCTGCCCCCTATCCTCAGCTCCATCCCTTCATTTCTCCACAGTATCCCCATCCCAGTTCATTCTACTATAATAATCGTAATTATATTTCTAAAATGAAATGGATGATGCCATCTGCCTACATAAATTTTTTACTACTGACAATGACCCATAGGATGCAAGCCAAATTTCTAACATGGCATATCAGCATAACCTTTAGGTATCTCACCAGACTTGTATTTCATCATCTTTCCACATATTCCCATGCTGCAATTCTTTTACTATAGTCCAAAATGTGTCTCCTTATTCTACATTCCATGAGTAGTTGGTATATGTGTTGTTTTAGTCCAGTTGGAAGAAAAAGAATATTTAAAAATTCAAAATAAATGAACAGTATTTTAAAAAAACACAGAGAGCATATTTAGTGTAAATATATTGCACAAAATAAAGTGGAGATATAAATCAAAATATATCAATAATCAGAATAAATACAAAGGGACTAAATTAGTCAATAGACAGATCTTGTAAGCAGGAGTTTTATGCTTTCAGCAAGATACACAACTAAAATACAATGACACAGAAAAGTTGAAATTAAAAGGATGGAAAACAATATTAAACAAAAAAAAGTGAGGCACTCATGTAAAGACAAGAAAGGCATATTGGAATAAAGAAGTTTTTACAAAACAGTAAAGAATGATTCAGCAAGAAAATATAATAATTTTAAATGCATACATAAATAATAACATTGCATTAACATACAAAGTAAAAGAGAAATTAAAGCGCTTGCCAAAGATCAAGAATAGTGGGAGATTTCAATACACTTCTCTTAAAACTGATAGATCAGGCAAGAAAAAGAATCAGCACATTTTAGAGAATTTAAATAACACAATTAAAAAGTTTATTCCAATGTACACTTACGGAACCACTTCTAACTTTCCACTTTCAAATGATGGTTTGCACCCAAATATTTTATTATCCAAACTTTGATTCTTTCAAGATTATTACTATTATTTTATGCTTTCAAATTCTTAGTTGAAAAGCCTGTCACTAAACTACAAAGTAGATTGATTAATGAAACAATGGCATTGCTAATACACACCAAAATCTGAATTTATCACTGGCCATCTGGCTAACATTTCCAAGAGAAAACTTAGGACTCCTGAAAAATAATATATAATTGAGGTATTTGGATAGATGAGGACCCAATAATTGAATTAATAATATCAGTTTGCACCAATTTCACAGAAAAGCTCGGTGTTGTTGGCTAATATGGATCAGAATATAATTAGGCAATAAAATCCATTCATCTAGCTTCAATCACGGTTGCCCCTCTTATCTGACTATAGAGGTGATCCGACAGCATCTCTTTTAGGTCATAAAAGAAATCCTATTAAATGGCAACCCATAAATATTACTTCTGAAAACATAAAAGCTGGATTGGATCTGGGTTAGTTCAGGATAAAATGTGCCTTAACTTAGAAAGTAAAAACGAATAATGTATATTTCATCTGACTTCATGCAAAAGATATGCAATTTCATTGTATCATCATTTCACCTTAGTAAAATTTCACAAGGCTGACAAAGAGATTATTTGACCATCAATTTTTCAGATTTGCATACTAACACTGGTTTTATTTTCCTGAAATCTTTCTCTAGTAACAGAAATCTATTCAGAAATGGTAATTAAAAAGCACTGAGGGTCATCTGATTTGTTGTATTGGTTTTAGATCAGTGACTAGATTTACTAGTCACTGCTCTGTCAGCTTTAATATAAAGCATACATTTATCTTACTAACAGTTCAATTTGTGGGATAGCTGTTGTTCACAACTAAAACTACTGAAGCTTTAATATACATGGAAATTATCATGATAGCATTCTCTCTGCATTGTAATAATTCTGAAAGGCTCTGTTATAGAAATATATACAGATGACTACACCTGGGTTTCTGAGGATGGTTTTTAAGATTTTTATATGATCTCAAGAGAAACGTTTACATGATTCTTTAGATAAATTACTAAGTACTGCATAAATAAGACCATTTGGAGCAGATTTGCAAAAACGCTCTTACGTAAATAATAGGTGAGGGACTGAAGTGGGAAAGGTCTCATCACACTCTTGCTGACTGAATCGACGAGACAGCTGATGAGGAGAGTTGGAGAGTGGGCACAAGAAGGTTAATTGCAGGAGACATAAAGCCAGCCTGCTCACTGAGATGAAGTTGACCACTACCTCGATAATTCTATGAGAGAAAACACCTACTTATACAAAATCTTCTATTTCAGTTTAAGGACACTTATATAGTCACATAATTATGAAGAGCTAGAAAAGAATGTTAAAGATCACCTCCTCCAACCTCTGTATTTATAAAGTAGATTGTGAAGTTATATAATTTACCCAAGAAATAGAAATCATATAAGCTGCCTCCTATTACAGGGGTCTTTCCATTGAATTAAACTGAATTAGATGTGTGGATTCAATAAAAGCAATCTTGCTGTAAAGTCAATTAGTATGAATACAAATCCTCCCTCAAACCTCATCTGACAATTACAATAAAATTCCATGGGAAATGCATTACGAAGAATAGAAAAGAATGTCAGTGCAATTCTGTTAAAGCTAAGGCAATCTGCGAATTTAATTTTGGTATGTCTAGCCAAAGTCAATTACTCATGCACAAGGGGCTGGAAAGTGACCAAGGGCTGACTCAGCAATTTTCAAACTCTTCTGTTGAATTTAGAAAATAAAATAAGAAAGTGGAGATAAAAGGTAAGGAAGGAACAGTCCCCGAAAAAGGGTATATAAATTAAGTAAATTAATAGGTTAATAGTGAAATCATGAAATCTGGGTGGGGGTTCATTTCACGAACACTAGATTCACCTAAAACCAAAAGAAGGTGAAATAGGCACTGAAGATAGGGATGGGAGGATGGGGAAATGGGAATGCGGGCCACAGACACGTGTAGAAAATTTAGAGCAAAATAGACTTTTTTTACCAGCTTAAAGTGAAACTTTATCATTTAAAAATACTCTAACGTATAATAACTATCTAGCATTAAAAACAAACAAATTTAGTGTTTAATATTCAAAAAGAATAGC
>NW_007754204.1:0-1845 GCF_000696425.1 Galeopterus variegatus
TAAATAAATAAATAAATAAATAAAAATAAAAATAAAAAACACAACAGAAAGTTTAACCAGCAGGCTAGAACAAGCAGAAGAGACAATTTCTGACCTTGAAGATGGGCTGTTTGAAATAACACAGGCAGACAAAAGAAAAAGAAAAAATAATTAAAGACATTGAAGAAAAGCTAAGAGAGATAATAGACAACCTTTAAGCGCTCAAATATCCGAATCATGGGTATTCCAGAAGGGGAGGAAAAAGGAAATGGCACTGAAAACATATTCAACGAAATAATGGCAGAAAACTTCCCAGGTATAGGGAAAGACACAGATCTTCAGATTCAGGAGGCTCAAAGATCCCCAAACATATTCAACCCAAAAAGGTCCTCTCCAAGACATGTTATAGTTAAATTTGCAAAATTCAAAGACAAAGAGAGAATCTTAAAAGCTGCAAGAGAGAAGCATCAAGTCACCTGTAGGGAAGCCCCAATCAGACTAACATTAGACTTTTCATCAGAAACCCTAAAAGCCAGGGCCGGCCCGGTGGTGCACTGCTACAGTGCGCCGCTTGGGAAGCGCGGTGGCGCTCCCGCCGAGGGTTCAGATCCTACATACAGACCGGCCACTCACTGGCTGAGCGAGGTGCGGGAACAACACCAAGGGTTGCGATCCCATAGCCGGTCCCGGTCCGGTACGGGCGCGACACTGAGGGTTGCAATCCGTTGCCGGTCACAAAAAAAAAAAAAAAAAAAGAAACCCTAAAAGCCAGAAAAGAATGGGATGATATATTCAAAATACTAAAAGACAAAGACTGCTAGCCAAGAATAACCAGCAAGGCTATCTTTCTGAAATGAAGGACAAATAATATATTTCTCAGCCAAACAAAAACTGTGGGAGTTCACTACCATATGACCAGCCTTACAAGAAATTCTCAAGTGGGTACTGGGTTTGGTACCTAAAAAACACCCACCACTGCCATAAATACACAAGAAAAAACAAAACCCACTAGTAAAATAAAAATGCTAACAATAAAGAGAAAAAAAGTTTATCTACCACCCCAAGAAACCAACAAATACAGAAGACAAACAGTAAATCAGAAAGAAAGGAACAAAAGTTCCTTAAGACATCCAAACAAAAATCAGTAAAATGCTAGGAGTAAATCAACACTTTTCAATAACAACTCAATGTAAAAGGATTAAATCCCCCACTCAAAAGACACAGACTGACTGAGTGGATTAAAAAGGTGGACCCAACTATATGCTGCCTTCGAGAGACTCACCTCACCTATAAAGACACACATAGACTATGAGTGAAAGGATGGAAAAAGATATGCCATGAAAACAGAAATGAAAAACAAGCCGGAGTAGCTATTCTTTTATCTGATAAAATAGACTTTAAACCAAAAACCATAAAAAGAGATAAAGAAGGCCACTATATAATGATAAAAGGATTTATCCATCAAGAAGATATAACAAACATAAATATATATGTACCCAATGTCAGAGCAGCCAGATTTATAAAGCAAATACTACTAGACCTAAAGGAAGAGACAGACACTAGTACCATAATAGCAGGGGACCTGAACACTCCACTCTCAATATCATCTACGCAAAGAATCAGCACAGAAACACTGCAACTACATAAGGATGCCCACTCTTACCACTCCTATTCAACACAGTGTTGGAAGTATTAGCCAGAGCAATCAGAGAAGAGAAGAAAGAAAGGGCATCCAGACTGGAAAAGATGAAGTCCCTGTTTGCAGATGACATGATCCTATATACCAAAGAGCCTAAGGCCTCTACAAAAAAACGCTTAGAGTTGAAAAATGATTTCAGCAAAGTTGCAGGATACAAAATCAACACA
>NW_007754204.1:7547-8121 GCF_000696425.1 Galeopterus variegatus
CCCTAAAGTGCTTCCCAGAGTACATAATTAGAAGTAAAATTGCTCATTGATGCACATACTCATCTTTATCAGATGTTACCAAATTATTCTCCAAAGTGGTTGTACCAACTTACACTCGTACCCAGTAGCAGTGTTTGAGAGTTCCCGTTTGTCTACATCTTTATTATGATGGTTAATTTTATATTTCAAACCTGGCTAGGCCAAGTGCCCAGTTATTTGGTTAAACATGATACTATATGTTTCTGTGAAAGTGTTTTTTTAGATGAGATTACAGTTAAATGAGTAGACTTGGAATAAAGCAGATTACCCTCTATAATGTGGGTGGGCCTCATCCAATCAGTTGATGGCCTTAATAAAACAAAGACTGACTACCCCAGAGAAAGAAGGAATTGTGCCAGCAGTCTGCCTTGATTCAAGTGCAATTCTTCCCTGAGTCTTCAGCCTGCTAGCCTACCCTGCAGATTTAGGACATGCCACACCTCCATTAAGCCATTTCCTTAAAATCCTCTCCCTTCTCTCTCTAAACACACACACACACACACACACACACACACACACACACACACACACACAC
>NW_007754205.1:0-234 GCF_000696425.1 Galeopterus variegatus
TAGTTTTGCCTACAGCTAGACCTAACAGGCATCTTAACTTTTCGATCTATTCAAAATGCAAGCCTAGAGAGAAGTTAGCCGCCCCTGAAACCTTCCAGCTGATCCTCAAAAGACAGCTAGTGTTCTGCTTGAGGATGCAAAAAGGCCATGCTGTGCAAAATTGTCAGAACACTGAGCTACCCCAAACAAGCTGCCTTGCTGCAAATCACTTTTCCACATAGCATATTTTTCTCA
>NW_007754205.1:2479-2749 GCF_000696425.1 Galeopterus variegatus
CTGCTTAGCAGTTTTCATTACTGTCATTGCTAGGCCTGCCCTATCTAGCTTTCTAAATAAAAGGAGTTTATGTTATAAAACCAAATTTTCTGTTCCTGCTCAGAGACACTGAATATGTGTTCTTCATAGTAAAAAAAAATTAATGTTTTTGTTAAGGAAGTAAGTTGTGCATATTGATAGTAGGATTTTGATATCCTAATTGAATCAATGGATTACTTTAGCAAATAGCTTATTCAATTTGCTGTATGAAGAGGAGAGGTTTCTAGCCCA
>NW_007754205.1:4795-6268 GCF_000696425.1 Galeopterus variegatus
AGAAAACCAGGGCAGGGAGGGGATGAAAAATGGAGGAAACAATCTTGCATAGAGAAACATAGGTGACTCAACCTAGACTCTGAGAAGAGAAGTAAAGATTAACATGTCTCCTGTGAGAATTCCCAACCACCTGCTCACTCTGACATGGATGTGTGTCTAAAACTTACATTACTTGTGTGATCTGAAAATCCTCAAGCTAAAAATTTAATTGCACCATGCATTGATTTTTTCCCCCAAGCAAACAAATACTTTCTGGGGAAATACATGTTAAATTCATGTCTCAAATAATGTCCATGTATAAACTCTCAAGGAACATGATCACCCTCCAATCAAAATTTTCTAAACAGAGCCAGCTGGTGACTTCAGTTGGCTAGAGTGTGGTGTTGTAACACCAAGGTCAAAGGTTCAGGACCCCATACTGGCCAGCAGCAAAAAAAAAAAAAAATTCTCTAAACACAAGGAAACAAGCCACCATGAGTGAGAAACAGAAGACCTCAGAAACGGATCTGCAAAGTCAGCAGATATTAGAATTGTCAGATTCAAAATATAAGATATAAGTTTTTTTATTTTAACAGTTGCATACCGTGTTTATTTTTATGACTATCATTATCTTTGTCAAGTCATTATGGTTTTCTGTTTAAGGCAGAGACATGACATTTTCTTTTAAAATAAATTACTTTTTTTTACATGATCCTCTAATCAGGGTAATCACTATTTTTATAATTACACAATGTAATCATTTTGGGGGGTCCTTTATCAATCTCTCCCTAACCTCCCCAACCCACTTTCACACCTCTGGTGGCCTCAGTTCTGTTCTCTCCTTTAGAAAGTTCAATGAATTATTCTGATTATTGTATCTTTCTTTGTTCCTTTTATTTTTTTAGCTCCCACCTAAGAGTGAGGACATGCAGTATTTCTCTTTCTGTGCCTGGCTTATTTCACTTAACATAACTTTCTCTAATTTCATCCCTGCTGATGTTGCTGCAAATGGCAAAATTTTATTCCTTTTTATGGCAGAGTAGTATTCCATTGAGTATGTAGACCACATTTTCCTTATCCAGTCATCCATGGATGAACATTTAGGTTGGTTCCAACTCGGAGCTATTGTAAATAGAGCTGCAGTAAACATGGGAGTGCAGGTATCCCTTTGACATGATGATTTCCATACCTTTGGGTACATACCCAGCAAAGGGATTGCTGGATCATATAGCAGTTCTATCTGTAGTTGTTTGATGAACCTCCGTACTGTTTTCCATAACTGCTGCACTAAATTACAGTCCCACCCACAGTGTAGGAGGGTTCCCCTTTCTCCACATCCTCAGCAGCATTTGTTTTTGATAATGGCCAGTCTGACTGGCATGAGATGATATCTCAGTGTGGTTTTGATTTGCATTCCCCTGATGCTTAGTGACGTTGAGCATAAAATAAATATTTTTAATATTTTCAAAGAAATTAAAATGTGGTGCAGGAATA
>NW_007754205.1:7391-8120 GCF_000696425.1 Galeopterus variegatus
ATGTGGAGACCGGTTCCCGCTCACTGGTTGAGCGCGGTGCAGGCACAACACCGAGGGTTGCAATCCTGTTGCCGGTCCCCGGTACGGGCACGACACCGAGGGTTGCAATCCCGTTACCGGTCAGTAAAAAAGACAAAAAGGAAAAAAAAAAGCTGAGAAAATTTAATATCAATAGACCTTCATGAAAGGAACTTAAAAACAGGATGAACTTCAAGTAGAACAAGAACGATTCCACAAAGCAGGTATAAGATGCAAGAAGAAATACGGAGTGCAGAGAGACTCCTATGTAGTCTCTAAGCAAATAGTGATGGTATTTATATAAGCAACAAAAAACAATGTCTGATTTTGAAAATTAAAAAATTTAAGATAGAATTAAAATCCTGGAAAAATAATAGCATATAAACCTGAATGAGGAGGGTGATCAGACTTAAAAGAAGTTATGGTCGGGGAATTATTTGGGAGGAGAGTGAAGATTCTGACTTAGATTGTAGGTCAAATATGCATGTTAGGATTTCTAAGGCAACCTCTCAATGAATACAAATCTGAAACTAATAGTGAGAAAAATGGAATGAGGGGCAATATTAATCAATCGAGATGACAGCGAGAAGAGCAGAAAATAAGAGACCAAAAGAGTAGGGCAGGTATAAAGCCATAAGTTACAGGAAAAGATATAAAAAAAATTGAAAATAACAATGATTGTAAATGGACTATCATCAATAGTTAAAACAA
>NW_007754206.1:0-741 GCF_000696425.1 Galeopterus variegatus
GGGATTAATATCCAGAATATACATAGAACTCAAGCAATTATACAGTAAAAAAAGAAATGACACAATTAAAAAATGGGCAAAAGAGCTGAATAGATATTTTTCAAAGGAGGACATACAAATGGACAATTGGTACATGAAAAAATGCTCAACATCATCATCAGGGAAATGCAAATTAAAACTACATTGATATATTACCTCACCCCAGTTAGACTGGCTATTATCAAAAAGATGGAGAATAACAAATGCTGGTGAGGGTATGGAGAGAAGGCAACACTCCTACACTGTTAGTGGGACTGTAAATTAGTACAACCATTATGGAAAACAGTATGGAGGTTTCTTAAACAACTACAGATAGATCTTCCATATGATCCAGCAATCACACTTCTGGGTATATACCCAGAGGAATGGAAATCATCATGTTTATGGGATAACTGCACTTCCATGTTTATCAAAGCTCTGTTTACAATAGCCAAGACATGGAACCAACCTAAATGTTCATCGATGGATGATTGGATAAGGAAACTGTGGTATGTATACACCATGGAATACTACTCTGCCATAAAAAAGAATGACATACTCCCATTTGCAACAACATGGATGAGCCTGGAGAAATGTTGATTGAAATAAGCAAAGCACAGAGGTATAAATACCACATGTACTCACTCATATGTGGTAGCTAAGAGAGAAAGAAGGAAGGAAAGAAAGACCACAGTACTGCATTGGACTTGCAGAGAGCTACAA
>NW_007754206.1:5150-5722 GCF_000696425.1 Galeopterus variegatus
TTGCTCAGCATTTCTTTGGCTATGCGTGGTCTTTTGTTATTCCATATAAATGTCTGGATAGATTTTCCATTTCTGATAAAAATGTCATTGGAATTTTGATGGGGATTTCATTGAATTTGTATATCACTTTGGGTAGTATGGACATTTTCACAATGTTGATTCTTCCAATCCAAGTGCATGGGATATCTTTCCATCTTCTTTTATCCTCTCTAATTTCTCTTAGCAGTGGTTTGTAGTTCTCATTATAGAGATTTTTCACATCCTTGGTTAACTCAATTCCTAAGTATTTTATTTTTTTGGTGGCTATTGTAAATGGGCAAGCTTTCTTGATTTCTCTTTCTGCATGTTCACTATTGGAAAAGAGAAATGCTACTGATTTTTGTGTGTTGATTTTGTATCCTGCTACTTTGCTGCAATCATTTATCAACTCCAAGAGATTTTTTGTAGAGACTTTAGGCTGTTTGATGTATAGGATCCTGTCATCTGCACACAGGGACAATTTGACTTCATGTTTTCCAATCTGGATACACTTTATTTCCTTCTCTTCTCTGTTTGCTCTGGCTAGTACTTCC
>NW_007754206.1:7134-8120 GCF_000696425.1 Galeopterus variegatus
TATTTTATTGAGGATTTCTGCATCTATATTCATCAAGGATATCGGCCTGTACTTTTCTTTTAGTTGTTTCTTTACCTGGTTTTGGTGTCATGGTGATGTTTGCTTCATAGAAAGAGTTTGGGAGATTTGCCTCTGTTTCAATGTTTTGGAATAGTTTGTAAAGAATTGGTGTCAATTCCTTTTTGAATGTTTGGCAAAATCTGCTGTGAATCCATCTGGTCCTGGGATTTCCTTTGTTGGGAGCCTTCTGATAACAGCTTCAATCTCTTTTATTGTTATTGGTGTGTTCAAATTTTGTACATCATCTTGGGTCAGTTTTTGTAGTTTGTGTTTGTCCAGAAATTTATCCATTTCCTCCAGATTTTCAAATTTGATGGTGTATAGTTGTTTATTGTCATCTCTAATGATTCCCTATATTTCACAGGTATCAGTTGTAATATCACCTTTTTCATTTCTAATTTTTGTTATTGGGGTCTTCTCTCTTCTTCTTTTAGTTAGCTGTGCTAATGGTTTGTCAATTTTATTTATCTTTTCAAAAAACCAACTTTTTGATTCATTGATCTTTTGTATCATTTTTTGGGTTTCAATGTCATTAAGTTCTGCTCTTATCTTAATGATTTCTTTCTGTCTTCTAACTTTGGGTTTGAATTGTGCTTGTTTTCTAGTTCTTTAAGGTGAAGTGTTAGTTTGTTCCTTTGCTATCATTCCATTCTTCTGAAGTAAGCATTTAACGTCAAAAATTTCCCCCTTAGTACTGCTTTTGCAGTATCCCACAGGTTTAGGTATGATGTATCATTGTTTTCATTAGTTTCAATAAATTTTTCAATTTCCTGTTTTCTGAGGTTGTAGAATGGAATGTTCTGTAGATATCTGCCAAGTCCAATTGGTCTAAAGTGTTGCTTAGATCTTGTGTTTTTCTGCTGATTCTTTGCCTAGATGATCTGTCCAATATTGATTGTGGGGTGTTCAGGTCCCCTGCTATTGTG
>NW_007754207.1:0-644 GCF_000696425.1 Galeopterus variegatus
ACCCAGCAGGATGGTATAAAACACCCTTATCTGGGCTCATAAAGAGATTTAAGGGCTTGTTTTCCTATGCTGGCTACGTGATCAGGCCTAGTGACATAATAGATTTTTTTTATCTGGAGTTATTCTCAATAGTGAATGTTGCTCTGGGATATATCCCAGAACTGGGATCCGTAAGTGAAGTTATAGTAGAGGTGACATCTCACTTCAGTTGCCAGAAAGAGACCCATTGCCAGCTTCCATTCAGCATGGAATAGAATAACCTCCTGTTCAGCATGGAATGGGTGCTTAATTAAGAAGCCTTCCACCTTTACTACAAACTACCTTCTGAAGGGTCTACTGTAAGTGATATATTTCATTCTTCTAAATCCTTATGAACCTTTTAGTCTGAGGTTGTGTGTGTCATTATATGGTCTTGAACGTCAAGCAGTAGAGATTTCCACTTTAAAACCCTTTGATAGCCATTATTTAGGGAAAGTGTAAAAGGTTTATAGTATTTCGAAGAAGGAAATATATATATATATATATATAATATATATATATATTTGTCCGTTTTGAGAACAGCCGCACCGTGCTCAGCCAGTGAGCGCACCAGCCATCCCTATATAGTGTCCGAACCCACGGCGGGAGCGCTGCTAAGCTCCCTG
>NW_007754207.1:1607-2501 GCF_000696425.1 Galeopterus variegatus
ATGCTCATATTAATTGATACAATAATCTAAAATGAAGAATAAAGCAAAAATCGGCGGCCTCATGATACCGTAAATGGCTAAATAATAATTTCAACATATATTACAGTTGAACCTTAATCATAAAGAACAGTGGCCTTATCAATACACTAACAAAAATGAAGGTGGTTTATAAAGGTGATAGAATTTGACTGATGCAATATCACTTATTCAAGTCCTTAGAGGAAGAGTTGCTTTTATACTGTCTATTGTCAGCATCCACTTAAATATATTTCTTAATTTTATACATCACATACTAGAATAACTCAGTACGGCGTCTTCTTAAAAGGATTCCATTCTTTGATTGTGCCATAATTCCAAAATCAAATGGCTTTTTTAAACTAAATGATCATGTATAATATTGAAAGTATTCATTTGTATATACTATTATTGTAGAAATAAATTGAGTTAGTTTCTTAGTGCTTATTAGTTTGTTTTTTTCTTTCATTCTTTAAGTGCCACCAGCTGGAACCTGGGAAGTCAAATAACTTACAGACCAGCCTCTATACCCCCAACCCACCCCCACAGCAGGTGTTCATTCATTAGATTCAAGTCAACATTTCTATTATATGAACAGTTCCCTTATTGCAGTCACTGTGTAATCCTCATTTTCATTAACAATGACTGTTCATCTTTATAGTGATTTTATTGCCTAAACCTGTGGGATTAATAATAGCAGGTACTTGAAGAGCTCACTATTTTTATCAGTGACAAATAGCAAAAACTCTTTCCATGTTAGTCACTTATTAGTTCTGTTTCCTTAGATAACTGTAAAAACCACTTTTATCTTCATTATTAAACTTTACTCCTTAAACTGCAATGACTTAAAAAACAGGACAAAACAATTCCACTAGATCT
>NW_007754207.1:4221-5112 GCF_000696425.1 Galeopterus variegatus
GTATTTGTGTACAGCATGTGGTGATCAAATCAATGTGTTTTGTATGTTCATCATTACAAATAGTAACTGCTCTTTGTATCCCCGACCCGATTAAACCCTAATCCCCCTTCCTCTCTCCCTTTCACACCTCTAGTTCTGCTCCCTCCTTCTGAAAGCTCAGTGTTTTATTGTGGTCTCTCTCTCTCTCTCTCTCTCTCTCTCTCTTTTTCTCTCCTCCCACTTATAAGTGAGATATTTCTCTTTCTGTGCCTGACTTATTTCACTTAAAATTATTTTCTTCAAGCACATCCACGTTGCTCTGAATGGCAGAAATTCATTCTTTTTTTTATGACTGATAGTATTCCATTGTGTGTATAAACCACATTTTCCTTGTCTGATTGTCTGTTGATGGTCATTCAGGATGGTTCCATATGTTTGTTACTGTAAATAGAGCTGCAATGAAAATGGGAGTGCAGGTGTCCCTTCAAACCTGATGATTTCCATTCCTTTGGATGAATACCCAACAGTGGAATTGCTGCACGGTATGCAGTTCTATCTGTAGTTGTTTGAGACACCTCCATGCTATTTTCCATAATGGCTGCACTAATTGACTGTCCTACCACCAGTGTACAAGAGTTGCCTTTTCTCTACATCCTCTCCAGCATTGGCTGTTCTCAGTATTTTTGATAATAGCCAGTCTATCTGGGGTGAAATGATACCTTAATGCGGTTTTGATTTGCATTTCCCTGATGATTAGTGATGCTGAGCATTTTTTCATGTGTTTGTTGGCACATGTATTCCTTTGAAAAATGTCCATTCAACTCATTAGCCCTTTTTTTTTTATTGGATTCTTTGCTTTTTGACTGTGAAGTTGTTTGAGTTCTTTGTGTATTATGGATATTGATCCCTTGT
>NW_007754207.1:7735-8119 GCF_000696425.1 Galeopterus variegatus
AAAATGGAAATTTTTCTAACAACACAGAAATGCAATTTATAAAAAGAAATAATCACCTAAGACTTTGTAAAAATCCGTCAAAGTCAGTGGTTGTGCAAGCCCTTCTATATATCAGTTTGAATGTCTAAGATATAAAGGCACAGTGAACAGGTGACCACGTAGGTCCTCCCTGCAAAGTTTAAAATGACTAAAGAAATAAACCATCTAACATCTGTGTGACACTAAAATCATACAAGTATTGTGCCTGGTGCTTTGGCATCTTATTTATCTAAATTCCTTATATATTGATAAGATACAATTGTACCTATGAAAAAACACCTTTTAAATATTATAGATCTAGAATCTTTTAGTAAGTGTCAAAATAACATCAAACACAGAGGCTCC